>NC_047664.1:60719193-61019506 GCF_011762505.2 Arvicanthis niloticus | reverse complement strand
ATCTAACTGGTTTCTAATATGTAAAAAATTTTAATATTTAATTTCTTATTTTGAAAAAAAGAAAATTTACAATTTCATCCTAGATATGAATTCTGAAAGCATATTAGATATTATACACCAAAATCCCAGAAAAATATGCTGAGATTTATGTTAATTATTGTCATTAGTTATATGTTGATATATGTTACTATTATACTAGATCATTAAACACTTAGTTTTTGTACTCCAGCCTGGAAAAATTTAAATTCTTGTTTATATCAGTGAACAACTATATAAAATTATCTATATATGACTTCATATTATGTTTAGATTAAGAAAATAATTTTAAAAAATAATCAACTCAACACTAAAGTCACTCATAGTTTGTGCTTGATCTGATGTTCTTTCAATAGCTATATTGGATAAGGAAAACTTACTAAAACATAATTCACTGATAATACAGATATTGCAGAAAATGAATATACAAAATTTTGTAATTGGAGCACTTAAAAATAAACTTCTATTTATTGAATTCCTAGAATACAAACTCAGCTGTAGTTAGTTCTATTACACATCTACAGTCCAACTATAAAGTTCTAGAAGCTTGGCTTTCATAGTGCAAGAATTCCTTAAGACACCAATGCAACATGTTTTTCTATAACTTAGACTGTTGCAGTGATTTTACAGTAATGACCATAGTAAGATTAAATCATTCACTATGGCTCTCTCTACTTACTAACACAGCAATCTTGTTTCCCAAAACATCTAGATGAGAATATAAAATTTAAAACTCACACAAAAGTGTTTTGGATGTATAACATCTGGATATTATGAAACATCTGGACATTTCAAAGTGTCATAGCTTTCAAAATTAGATTGTGTGGTAGCAAAAATATTTTTGTGCAAAACTTGAATTGTAATGCTTTTGTGTAAACAATATTTCATGAAAGGATTTTATTTTACTTTTGATTAAATAGATCGTGAAGCATTATAAACCCTGAAACTGCTAATGATACGGTAAAATTTAGAAAAATACGTATAAAATTGTATATGCAAAACATGGTCAGAAATATTTTTAAGGTGCAAAGCTGTCTTTGTTTAATCACTGGTCTATACTGTATTCTAAGAAGCTGAATAGACATTTTACTTTTTGAGAAAGGTCTCAAATAGCCCAAGTCCTGCCTCAAATTACACATTTAGCAAAGGACTATCCAAAAAAAATTCATTTTCTGCCTCTACCTCCAAGTTCCTGGAATGAGAGTCTTATATCAATGTAGAGGTGTTCTTTCAGAGATCCTGCCATGCCTGCTTGTCCTGGTTGGCTCTGTTTGTCATATTTGTCCTTTATCATATAATGATATAATGTGAAATTCTCATGAAATGTCAACTGGATATCAAAGCTATTTAATCCTCTATCTTATGTGATTTGAGGAAAATAAACTTTTCCAATGTTAAAATTAAATGTTTTCCTCTGATCTTTTTGAATGATATGTTTAAAATACAATTTAATAACACTATCTCTGTAATTTGAAATAATTAAATTGTCTGAATAATCAAGGAATCTCTTTATACATTGTTTTCCTTAAACCAAATAATGACGGGAAACTACTTTTATAGACATATCACCCACAATGAGGTTCTTTGTTATCAGACTATACTAACTTATTAAATTAAATGATTAATGACAATTTTCACAATATATGACTTTGCAAAAGTTGATCTGTAGTTTCAATACATGTCTAAAACATTTTATCAGACCAAGGAAATATTATTACACAAAATCTAAATAATAATTTTGTTCTCCTGTAAATGAATACTATATTATCACTGCACACTATGAATAAATACTGTTTTGTCAGCTGAAATTCATTTTGTGTCTCCAGAAGATACCAGTCAGTTCAAACAAATTAGTAACTCTCATCTAGTTGTTATGACTGATAAACTCACCAAAAGAATGGCAAGTAATTTATGAGGCTTGATGGAAGCCTATTGTGAAAGGAGAAACATGAAGACTACCTGCGAGACAATCTAATGTCAGTGAATTTCTGGGTGGAGGTCCAACAGGTTCCTTGAACAATAAGTTTGTGAATACAAGTGTGTGTGTGAGTGTGTGTGTGTGTGTGTGTGTGTGTGTGCATAAAACTATTTCTTTGGGGGGATGTCTTATGCACCTTTTGTTCTCAAATAATGGTGGGGTGTTTCTACGGCATCTCTAGTCTGTTTTAGCTCCAGAAAAATGACATAGAGATCTGGTATTTTTATTAACAAGTTGCATACACTTAATTGTCTAGGTTCTGATCTATTCTAAACAAACTATGATGTTACTTGCCATCTAGTCTTGCCCTGGTTTAGCTCTGGTTCATGTATGTCCTGTTGGCTGTTCTCTCATCGTGACTTGTGGTCCTTTTATCTCTTCTCTCTCTCTCTCTCTCTCTCTCTCTCTCTCTCTCTCTCTCTCTCTCTCTCTCTTTCCTTGAGTATTGAAAGTCCCACCCTATTTTTTCTGCCTAGCTAATTGACTGATCATCTCTTTCATTAGCTAATCAAAGGTGATGGAAAACAATTTTTACAAAACTCTGAGACTAGTGATTCCCGGCCATGCTATCCTCTGGATGTCGGACCCCGAGGGGCTGCGATGCCCTGGCTGAGACTTTTTGTGTGTTGCTACTAAGTAACATTCTGCAGTTTTTCTACGATCAAAATATCCTGATGCAGGCATGGTGCCCCAGGAAGGGAATTTAACTTAACATCCCATTGCCCCCTAGTTGAGTTCCTGTTTGTGTTTTTTCCTTCCTTGGCTTGGAGTATATTTTGAACCTGCTCAGTAAAAGCTTTGGCATTCTCTCATAATGAATGACCTGAGTCTGTGTCTTTCTTTAATCCCCCAGGCCTACACCCAAGCTTGGTACTGTGACAGTGCTGAGCTGTCAAATGGAGATCCCACCGAGATTGAGAAAGTGCAGAGAACCTGATGGAATCATTTCTGAAAGAAGCTGGCGAGCCTGTGCAGTGAGTGGAATATATTAGAGAAGGTGTGTGGGATCAAACTGAAAGTAGTGCTATGTGAGTGTGAGTTTTGACTGTATGAGGATTGTGAGTTCCTTCCTGTGAGTTTTGGCACAGGATGATGCAACTAAGAAATCCTTGTATGAGGCAGAGAATAGCTCCAGCTCTGAAGACGAGAAAAAAAAAATCTTTAGAAAAGGAAATAGCTTCTTTAAAGGAAAAACTGAAGAAATGTAAGGTCCAAAAGGGAGTGGATTGGAAAAGGGAGTGACCACCTAGTAAAACCCTTTTGTGGATTCTACAAAGGCCATTGCTCTTCCAGCATATGATGAATGCTCACTGAGCAATTGTTGGTAGAGGAGCCCATCCCTAAGCAGTGATGTATTTCTAAAGCAGGTTCCAATTATGCTTATCCTGTAATGGAAGTCCCTCACCTTAATGACCCTGGGCAAATGCTTAGGCAGCTTGTATCTTTCTCTTTTAAGGAATTAAAAAGACTTAAAAAAGCAGTGTCCTCCTATAGGGCCTTGGCACCCTTTACTTTTGCAATTTTTGAGTCATACAGCACCTTTAATTTAACACCAGGAGATTGGCAACAACTATGCAGCAAGAAGTTGAGTGGAGGGGACTATTTACTGTGGAGGGGAGAATATCAGGAGCAATGCATTACCTTGGCAACATTAAATGAACAGGCAGGGCAGCCCCAGAAAAATCTGGAAATCCTAACTGGATCAGGACAGTATGCTGCTCTCCATCAGCAGATTCATTATGATCCTGCTATTTATGCCCAAATTGCCACTGCAGCCATTAGAGCCTAGAAAGCTTTGCATCATAAGGCAGCTGGAGATCAACTACCTAAGGTGATCTAAGGAGTCTCTGAGCCCTTCCAAGATTTTGTGAATAGACTACTCCAATTAGCAGAAAAAATGTTTGGGGACACTGATACCACCATGCCTGTAGTAAAACAATTAGCCTTTGAAAATGCTAATAAATGGTGCAAGGAAGCCATTAGACCACATAGATCAAAAAACTTAAATGATTACATTAGAGTTTGCAAGGAAATTGATGGAAATTTTGTTATGGGACAAGTGCTCACAGCTGCCATGCGAAAAAGGATCTAGCAAGAATAAAACTTGCTTTGGATGTGGCCAAGCTGGACATTTTAAGAGTGATTGTCCAGGGAACAAGGGGATTATAGGTCCTGGTCTATGCTTTCGATGCTGCAAAGGCCATCATTGGGGTAATAAATGCAGGTCAAAATCAGATGTTGATGGCCGCCCTCTCCCCACTCTAGGAAATTGGCAGCAGGGCCCACTCTGGGGCCCACATACCAAAGTGTACGGAGCCATGAATACCACAATTACCCCTACTCCAGTTCTGTTTGTTCCTCAAGCCAACTCCTTTATGTCAAAGACCTTGTCAGAGGTACCCCAGGAAGTACAGGATTGGACCTCCACTCCTCCACCAGAGCAGTGTTGACACCTCAAATGGGTCCTCAAATATTAGGTACTGGAGTGTATGGTTCCATCCCTTCAGGAAGTGTAGGCCTTCTTCTAGGATGCAGCAGTGCCTTGTTGAAGGGAATTGGGGTCCTTATGGGAGTGATAGACTCAGATTACACTGGAAAAATTAAAATTACAGTTACTGTGGATAGGGCAGCTGTAGTTATTCCCCAGGGAGATAGAATTGTTCAGCTAGTTCTCTTGCTGCAGTTACTCACTAAACATGCTACAATTAAGAATACTAGAGGTGATGAAAGATTTGGATCCACAAAGACTGCTGACTTCTGGGTTTCTACCCTTGAAGACTGCCCTAACCTTACCCTTTGGGTTGTTGGAAAGACTATGCAAGGAATTCTAGATATTGGTGCAGATACTACTGTGATATCTAAAACATCTTGGCCTAGTAGCTGGCCCCTAGCTAGGTCCTCTTCCACCTTACAAGGAGTGGGGACATCTGCTGCATCTCTCAAGAGCAGTAAGATCTTAAAAT
Organism: Arvicanthis niloticus; assembly: GCF_011762505.2. Classification (NCBI taxonomy): domain Eukaryota; kingdom Metazoa; phylum Chordata; class Mammalia; order Rodentia; family Muridae; genus Arvicanthis; species Arvicanthis niloticus. The sequence continues at coordinate 61,014,529 of NC_047664.1, read as the reverse complement.
GATGAGATGAGGAAGGACATGAAGGATGGTTTCAACCATTTGTCTTGGAATATCTCCCCATTAATTTATGGGGTCGAGATGTACTTAACAACATGGGAGCTGTTCTCACAACCCAACCTGTTGAGGGTATGATGAAAAAGCAAAGATATAGTCCTGGGAAAGGATTAGGGAAATATTTATAAGAGAGACCCCATGATGTGGCCGAAGGATGTCAGATGGTCAGACACCATAAAGACAAAACTGGAATAGGAAATTTATATTAAGGGTCACTGTGAAGCCTCTTAAACCTATCAATCACATGGAAGTCCAATAAGCCCATGTGGATTGAACAGTGGCCCTTATCCAAGGAAAAATTGGAGGCAACTCATTTATTGGTACAAGAACAACTTTTGGGCAGATGTTGTCCCGTATACATCTCCTTAGAATACTCCTATATTTGTTGTTAAGAAAAAAAATCAGGAAAATGGAGATTATTAGAAGACTTAAAAGAAATTAATAAAACTATGATGCCAATGGGGGCTACTCAACTTGGATTGCCTACACCAGTTGCTATTCCAAAAAATTGGCATGTATTGGTGATAGATTTGAAGGATTGTTTCTTTACCATACCCTCGCATCCTCACGATTGCAAATGCTTTGCATTCAATATTCCCTCATTTTAAGGAACCTTCCCATAGATATTATTGGGTACTGCTGCCTCAAGAGATGGCTAATAGTCCCACCATGTGTCAAGTCTACATGTCAACCGATCTTCAGCCATAAAGGAGAAGATATTCAAACATGTATATAATCCATTTGATGGATGATATTCTACTTGGAGCAAGGGAAGAAAAAGAGCTTTATGAGGCCTATGCCAAACTGCAACATTATTTGCAAGCCGTTGAGTTGATTATTGCCTCCAAAAAGGTTCAAAAGAATTTTTCATATCAATATTTAGGACATGAATTATTGCAAAAGGGGATTTGTCCTCAGTAGTTACAGATTAGAACAGATACTCTGAGAAGTTTAAATGATTATCAAACATTGACAGAAGACATAAATTTATTGAGGCCTTTCTTACAATTAAGCACAGGAGAGTTAAAACCTCTCTTTGATATACTTAAGGGAGATGTATAACTTACTTCTCCCAGACAATTAAAGAGGCTAGGGAATGTTTGAAAATGATACAGGAAGATCTTGAACAAGCTCATTTAAATTATGTAGACTCTTCAAGGAAACTGTTATCTGTGGTTTTTGCATCAAAACATTCCCCAACATGTGCCTTTTGGCAGGAGTGCCCTATTTTATGGGTTTATTTGCTAGCTTCAGTCTCCAAGATTGTTTTATCTTACCCACAGGCAGTAGTTTCCTTGTTTAAAGCCCAAAAAGTAAGCCTACAGTCATTTGGTAAAGAAACAGACATGTTAATTACTCCTTATAATAAGGATCAGATCCAAATTTTATCTCAAAATTGTATTGATTGGGCTTTGTTTGTTTGTACCATTAATAACCAATTTGATAATCATTATCCAAATAATCAGTTTTTTAAGTTCCACCCAGTGGTTTTTCCAAAAATTATTTCCAATCAGCTCTTAAATCAGGCTCTTCTAATATTTACTAATGGATCCTCCAATAGTAGGGCTGCAGTTGTTTCCCAAGGTAGAGTTGAGACCTTACACATGACCCATTGCTCTGCACAATTAGCAGAGATAAAGGCCATACAATTGGCACTTTGTTCCCAAATGAAGCTTGCAACAATTGCAACATATATATATATATATATATATATATATATATATATATATATATGTGTGTGTGTGTGTGTGTGTGTGTGTGTGTGTGTGTGTGTATGTGTATGTGTATATGTATATGTATAGTGTATATATTTCTCAAATTATGAAACCCTTGGCACCTGTGTCTTCAATTTGCCATTGCCTATTGCAGGTGCAAGCTCTTTTATGGCAGTGAACTTTGCCTGTGTTTGTGGGTTATATTCGGGGACATTCATTGTTGCCAGGCCCCTTGGCCCAAGGTAATAGTGAGGCTAATTTTCACACCAAACAAATTTTGCTTGCCTTAAATTTAGCAACTAATTATGATAAGGCTGTTGCTATGCATAATAAATTTCATCTTAATGCAAATTTCCATGAAATTTTATTGTGACATTACCAGAGAACAGGCTGTTCAAATCATTACTCACTGCCCTCACTGTGCTCAGTTTATTTCCTTCCCTAATTTGGGAGTGATTCACCCCCTAAGGTCTTACACCCAATGATATTTGGCAAATGGATGTTACACATATTCTCTCATTTGGGAAATTACACTTTGTTCATGTTACCATTGATACCTTTTCTGATATGATTTTTGCCTTGGCTCATGTCAGGCCATGGACATGAGTCCAATCTCTATTGAACCTGCACCCTTCAGTCATGTACACAGGTGGGCGTGATAAACAGGCCCCAGGCCCTAGAGAGATTTACATACATAATAAGGTACCTGAAGGCCAGTGGGTGGAGCCAATTAAGCATTCCTCCCCAGCCCCTCCCCCCTCTTCCCCTCCCTATTTAACTCAGGTCTGCCCTGGGTTTTAGGGGGTGTGCATCCAGATCCAGCCACCATCCATCATGCCAATAACCTGGTTTTGGAAACCCAAGGACTTCCTCATGTGTTGGGGTTGTCCATGAGGAACTGTGGAGAGGCCTTTAGTGAGCAGCTGGGCCTAACTTCCAGCTGGAGGAACCCAGCCAACTACCCACATCCTGGCGTGAGGAACCCTCTGGTTGCCCAGCCATTTTTTACCTACAGGCTCACAGTGGGGAAAAAAATAAAAGATGTTAAGAAGCATCACCTGCAGACATTTGCCCATTTTGGAGTTCCCTGCCAAACAAAGACTGATAATGGCCCAGCCTATGGTAGTGTGTCCTTTAATAAATTTTGTAATGAATATAATATTACCTATAACACTGGGGTTCCTTGTAATCCACAAGGCCAGGCTATAGTGGAAAGAGCACATTTAACTTTAAAAACTTATCTTGAAAAAAAAAAGGGGGGGGGAGTTTACTTCACCTCATGCAAGATTTTCTATTATTTTATATATTTTAAATTTTCTATTCGTGTATAAAGATACATTGTCTGCAGAAGACAGACATTGGAAAAGAGGCCAGAAGGCAATGGGCTTAGTGAAATGGAAAGAATTGTCATTAGGTGTATGAAAGGCCCTGACCCAGTGTTATTCAGGGTGAGAGGTTCTGTTTATGTTTTTTCTAAAGATGCTGAAAGTCCTGTTTGGATTCCTGAGCGATGTGTGTCAAGATGAGACTATGGAGCCTTACCCATGGGGAGATCTACTGGAGACTTATGAAGAATCCCCCAGTACTGATGTCAATGGGGATAAGTAACTCAATCTGGTTGGTCATAGTTTCCACCAACAAGACTACTGGAAAAGCTGCAGCTAATTTTGAGAAATCAACAATTTCTTAATGTTACTCAACAGTTATCTATTTATATTCAGGAGATTAATGATACTTGTATACAGCTTCTTTATGGAGAGAAGTTTTTAGCAGGACTCAAGCTGGCCAGAAGGCTCCTTAAAGGGTGGGCTAGAGGTCCTTGTCTTTGGGTGTTCTAGCCTTTGGGGCAGCCACAACAGGATTGATATTTCTTGGCCGCTTTTAAAGACAGCAGATCCAGTGGCAGGAAATTATTAAACAGGTGTTCGTGTTGCTGGCAAAAGAGAACCCTTCTGTCAAGGTTTGGCTCAGCCTTTACAGAGAATAGTCAATGATGGGCAACTCCTTTGCAGTCCTTACCTACCTAAGACAGGAGCCCTGAGACTGGCAGGGATTCCCAATGACGGGTAATTAGTATTGATGGAAGGTGACCAAAGATAGATGCTATTCACCTGTAAAATAAAAACAGGGAACCTGTAGGACCCCGAAGGGCTGCCATGCCCTGGCTGAGATTTTTCATGTGCTGCTGTCCACTAAGTAACATTCTGTGGCTTTTCTAGATTAAAATATCCTTATGTAGGTATGGTGCCCAGGAAGGGAATTTATACTTGACATCCTATTGCTCCCCAGTTGAGTTCCTATTTGTGTTTTTTTTTTCCTTTCCTGGCTTATATATATTGAACCTGCTAAGAAAAAGCTTTGGCATTCTCTCATAACAAATGACCTGAGTCTGTGTCTTTCTTTAATCACTCAGGCCTAAGTCTGAGCTCGGTACCATGGCAGCGCTGTGTTGGGGGCCGACTTTTAGCAGAAAGTGGCTATCAGCTTTGCTGCCATCTTGAGCCATATACCCTGACATGTGACTTGGATTACAATAGCCTACAACAGCTGAGCACACTCCGATAATCTTGGTTTAGATACCTTGAGATTAAAGGTGTGTGAGATTAAAGGTGTGTGACTTAAGAGTGTAATTTAAGAGTATGACTTAGAAGTATAGAGATCAGAGTTAGAGACAAGACCTAAGGGCATGATTAAAGGTGTAACTTAGAGATGTGGCTTAGAAGTGAGACATATAAAAGGCTAGAGGCAGACAGAGAAAGCAACAGATTACTTGACATTAGGTAGAAGACACTTGGCTCTAAAGAGGACCAGACACAGCAGAGAGAAGACAGGTAGCAGGCACTTGAAAGAGAACTTGGAAGAAGTAACTTGGAACTTGGAGGGACTAGGAGCTAGGGACTAGGCACTAGGAACTCAAGACTTAGGACTTAGACTGAAGAATAAACGGGATTGAATTACACTCTGTCTGTTCTGCATTCTTCGAGTTCTTCCTCACTCTCGCTCTTGCTGAACCCTGACCCGAGGACTGGGGCGGCAGCTTGGGCCAGGGTACAGTGGCTGCCAAACTAGGGGCAGCCGAGGCCTCAACATTTTGCTTGGGCCGCGACATTTTTGGCCGCCCCAACGTGGGGCTAGTGTGGACCCCAATATCACTGGAGCTGTCACATGACCAGATATCTGAGCATAGAAATCAGCATCTAAATACATATATGTACACAAACACACACATTGGGCAAAACGGAGTAAGTGATGAAGCAGAAACTGGAAGAGAATAGAACTAGAGATTTTAGAGCCACAATACACACACACACACACACACACACACACACAAACACACAACACATACACTACATGTTGAGGAGATATATATACAAAATAATTATTATACCCAAATTATCCTAACTGAAATCAAATGAAAATACAGATTATCTGAAAAGTCCAATATTATTTTTCCAAAAGTCAGCATCTTTTCTGTATTTTCAGGGAAATCTACCAGATAGCTTCTCAGGAAAAAAAATTCAAGGTAGAAGGAACTATTAAAGCAAAGAAATTGGGTACAAGAATCACAATTTTTACAAGTAGAAAATGTAACAAGCAGAGAAAAGACTACATGTGTTTTCCATGGCCAATAAAGAGCTGCATTATAGATATTATGTAGTGGAAGATGATATGCACAGTAGTTTATAATATTCTTTAGGGATTTTTGATTACAAAAGTGAAGATTGAACAAATCTGAAAATTATATACAAATAAGTATCAATGGTGGAACACTGAACTTTATCACTGAATTATCTGAATCAAACAGGAGGAATAAATGATTATCTAAAGAAAACCATAAATAACTTGGTCTCTGTTAATATCCAGGGTTTTGATGTAAAGTATGTATTTTCCTTTGTGACATTTTAAAGGCATAATTATAAGGTACAATGATTAATTAAAACTGCATAGAAAGAAGACTGGGAAATCCAAGTAGGATTTCTCATTTATTAAATATTGATGACTGAAAAACAACAGAATGATATGAACCCACATACTTCCAGTAGTGCAGATGCTATTTATACAGTCAATAAATACAGGAAGACAAGTTGATTTGGAGATTAAGCATCAGGCTGTATGTTGATCTATTAAGCTGGAAAGTCTAAAATTTTATCCTGGTTAATATTGTTGAGAGATATCCGGATGTATGAAACAGAAGATGAGTTTGAGAAATTCATACAGATGAGAAAGTCAATTTTACAAAACTTGTAGTAGAGATTCTTTGGACTAGTTGGAGGTTCTAAGGATAATATTTTCAGTGAGAACAAGGAGATAAAGACAAATGACTTGTCTTACATATTTTATGAAGAGGGAAAAACTTCAAGTGCGAAAGTATTTGATAAAGATACATTTTGTGAAATTCTAAAAGAATAATTTAAGAAAGGAAGGAAGGAAGGATCATTTGCAAGAAAAAGGTAAATGAGGTTATTCCAGATATTAACAGCAGGGGGAGTTTAGGAGAAGTATTTAACGTAGTTGCAACAATGTGATGATTCAGTTCAACTGGATTAGTGATGATGGCAGAAACAGTTTTGTGGACTGACAATATTAGATACAAACTGTTTTCAAAGTAGCTAGACTGTCTCATGTGCAGGCATTAAAATATATTCTAGGTATCTGTAGCAAAAGGAAACTAAGTGCAAGCAAGTAACCAGTAATCACTACAAAACCAAAGAAGGGTGACATGTTAATTTTTGTCATAAAGTTCATAATCATTATTAACTAGAATAGAAATAAGTAATAAGTAAAATACTAAAGCAATGAAATTATCTAACATGTAATTAATTAATTTTCTAATGCACTATTTATTGTATAATGTATTAGCCAATATTTCCCAAACCAAACTAAAATTATAATGCCACACCTTTGAGTTTTGTTGTTATAGAATAGTTTACTAGGCTGACACATACATACATAAACACATATAGGAAGAAAAAAAGAAGAGAGAAAAAAGATAGATAGATGTATATGGAGAGACAGGGAAATGTGGAATAGAAATAGCATGCTCCAGGAATTTCTTTCATTCAATATCATCTATGTGGTTATAATGTTATAGTCTCACATTGATTTAAAATTAGGTTTTCTTCCCTTTTTTCTATGTTTTTGTTTTCTTTTAAGAATTTCATACATCTAATTACATGTTATACTCAAGGCATCATCTTTAGGGATGTGATGTCATTTTTTGAAATGGTGATATTAAATTTAGTCACTTAAATTTGCAATGTCTGGTTCACTCCCGTATCATGAAAGAGTAAACTTTCTTTTTGAAATGCATTTTTAAACTGGAAGTGATTATTCGAAATTACGTAAGTATTTTTTTCCACTAAGTTTTACTCAAATGCTAGCAGTCAATTACACTCACTATTACATGAAATGATTTTTTTTGTTAAATTTATTTATTTCCTGCATGTTTCTTAGTTTATATATCAATTTAGGATAATTTTGATCTACTCCATAACATACAAACAATCTTGGTGTTGAGAAGACTGGAGAAAATAAACATTGACTTTGCTGCAAAATTCTATTTACCTTATATAAAGTTCATAATATAATTTACCCTAATTTTAGAAAAACCATAGTTACAAACATGAAAAGTATTTTAATGGATAACTTTTATTTACTAACAATGCTTTAATGACCCATACATTGATGAGAAAATAAACCAAAAAGGAAAACCAAAAGTTTTCAAAAGAAAATAAGAAAGGAAACTAGTAAAACACAAGAAGAGTTTTAGTATCTATCTGAGAGAATTACCTCCAGAGAGTGAGGTAAGGAAAATCAATTTATTTAAAAAAAATGCTTAAAAGTAAGAAAAGATGCATGTGCCAAAGCATTTAGTACCAACATTAAGCTAAAAGACAAAAAAACAAAACAAAACAAAACAAAAAAAAAACAAAAAAACAAAAAACAAAACTGTTCCCCTATATATTTTGCTAGATTATCAAAATATTTACTATTATCTCCATGGCTATATTTTTAATGGCAAAATAGCAATGAATAGTCCAATTTTGATCACATCCCTGTACCAATAGCTTGTTTACAAACACTACTGTTGCTTATAACAACGAGTGCTTTTGTCATTTCTTAGACATGAGAGATTGCAAATGAAGGCCCAGAGGATAATACAGCAAATCTGTAAAGTTAGTTGTACTTAAACAACTTGAAAATGTAACTGGAATTTTACTAGAAGTATTAAATATCATGACCTCCGACAGATTCATTGGTTGTGCTGTGCTGAATAATATCTGCAGGATATTTTTGTGTTTCACCATATGTTGGAAAGGAAGTTTTCCTCAACAACCTGACCTAAGTAAATATTGTCAAGACAGACATCAGCCTGTAAATAATTGAAAGAGAAAAGAGGGTCTCAATTGTTAAAAAGACAGCTTTATGACCACACTGTTGAACTGTTCCCCTTGCTTTTTCTCACATCAAATAAATTAGAAACCTGCTTCCAACTTCATATTTTTCTTGTCCTCACTGATATCATAAGCACATAAGTAAAGTTCGCTATTACTCTGTTCACCACTTGCTACTAACACTACCATGGTATATACTGAAATGTTGTAAAAAATAAGTCACATTTTATCTGTCTCAAGTAAATGCAATTAATTAAAATTATTGAATATTTGGCTATACAATGTCATATACCTTGATCTCAGAGAGTTCTACGCCAGAAATTGTACATGTTCTGAAAGTTATTTTAAAATATGAAAAAACATACAAATGTGATTAATTTGTTGAAAAAAATAGAGACAGTAAAGATACAGTCATTGTTTTATATCTGGAAATAAGTTAAAACTCAAGGAGAAGGGCTTCTATGATTTGAATGTTGAAAGATGAAGAGAATTTTAGAAAACAAAAGAGGAATCTGAAGGAACTGTAAATAATATTCCACATAATGAAAAATTGAGTACTGAGGCAAAGAAATTATATATTGTCTTAAATAGAAAAGTATTGTGTTTTAATATTTATCTGTTAGGAGCTGCATGAGCGTGACAACATTCGCCATTACAAGATGGCGCGGGCATCCTGTGCTCCCACAAGTAAACAACTAACTACACAGGTGCAAAAGGCAAAAAGCACGCCAAAGTCACTGCCCATCCCGGGGCGTATTATGGGTAATGAGTGAACAGCCAATCAGAAGTGAACACGCCACTCTAGGGTACATGTAGCAGTGCCTTTTCCGGGCTTGGGGTCTTTCCGCTTCTGCTGATACAAGAATAAAACCTCGCTGTGGTAACCACAGGCGTGTCTCTTTCGTGGGCAAAGGGGACAAGGAGGGGCTCGGAACGTTTATTGACATCTAAAAGAGCCTTCACACATGCACTAACACTTGTTTGAAATCCAGATTCTGTCCCAACTTTATCTGTTGCTATCAGAACATCATAGAGAACTGCAGCTAACTTCCAAATATGTCTCTGAAAATATTCATAACCCGCCTTCCAAATGAAGACTGTTATTTCCAATATTGGATTGATTTCTAGACCAGTATATGACTGAGTTCAGATAACTAGTCATCTTTAAGAAAAGCTAAAAATGGTTTTGTTTCTTCTACAGTATTTATTGTAAATTGCATTGACTGTATACTTTCTAATTGTGTTAGTGTGTTGAAACCTGGCATGTCTGTTATGGGGTCTATCAGCCAGCTTTTGTCTTACTACCCTGAGTATTAGAAAACCTTGATTCTGTGAAAAAAGCTTGAAAGTGCTGGAAGAAGTGAATTAGGCTTTAAGCAGAAGCAAGAGGGTAGTGGGCTTGATTATTGCTGGTATATCAGCTTCAATTACATTAATTGCTAGCACCACTACTTCTGCAATAGCTTTGACAAAAGAAGTTAAGACAGCTACTTTTGTTAATCATCCAGTAAAAATCTGTTACTAATGTGTTCAGTGTACAAGAAGATTTATTTAAGTGTTTGAAACAATGGATTAATGCTCTATATGCTATTCAAATTATCGGAAGGAGGTTCAGGGTTTAAGAGTTAGGAGCCATCTCAAGTGTCATGACAAATATCATTGGAGTGGTGTTACTTCTAAAAGTTACAATGATATTCATTATAATTAGAAAAAAGTTTAAAGATACCTGCAGGTTATTTGGCATAATTCTAACACATCTCTGGATGTTTTAACTTTGCATAATGATATTACAAATTTAAAGAATGCTGCTCTGTTGAACTTTGATGCTGCAGATAATGCAGATAAAATTACCCATAGCTTGAGGTCAGTATTTCCATTTTGGTCAATCCTCAGGAGTGGCATATATAGCTTGATCAGGCTAGCCCCTTTTGTCCTGGGATTACTTTTATTCCTGCCCATCATGTTAAAGCTTATCTCTAACTGCACCAACAGGTAGGTGACCAAAGTACATGACTTGAAACTGAAAATGGACTCCCAGAGAGAGATATTAATTTAACAGGCTGGCAAGCCAAGAATGGGTAAGTCTTCTCAACCTAAGACAGAAGTGTATTGCTTTTGATAATGCATATTCCATGACTGGTAAGGAAGGAATACTTGTCAGAACAACCTAAGGCAGACTCAGTCTGATTTATGAAATAAAAAAAGTGGAAGATGTGGAGAGCTTTGGGGGCTGACTAGCAGGAATCTGACATTGGCCAAGGACAAGAAAATGGGCTGCAGGCAGGAATTTGACATTAGGCTAGAACAAAGAAGTAACTTTAGACAGGAATCTAAATCTTACCCTAGAACAAAGAAGTAGGCTTTGGGCATGAAAATGACTTTGGGCTAAGACAGGGAAGTAGGCTCAGATATTTTGGTCATCCTGGTAAACCCTTAGAAATAGTGATCACAGGAGTGATGACAGGAATCTGTTCATTGTCCTGCATGTTCTTTGACTATCTCGGTTTATTGTCTTTCTTGTTCCTTGAGTATTTGCATCTATTGTATTGCTAGTTCCTCAACCTAAAACTGACCTTAATACTTGCATGTAATTTAAATGGTATAAAAGCAAAAAAAGAAGGAGGGATGGAATAGGAGATTAATGGAGTGGGGGACAATGGGAAATTGGGATAATATCTGAAATGTAAATAAATAAAATATCCAATTTAAAAAAGATTGATTGACATTAATACATAAAATCTAATCTCATTGCCAAGTTTTGTAAAGAGATATAAGACAAAGCATACAGTATTTAAGGAGTAGACAGCTTCTACAGTTGTGATACGCTTATTTCTAGGTCATACTTGGAGTATTAAATTTCATTAAAGTAGACATGTATGTATATGTGTGTGTATGCATGTATGTATTATTAACCTAATACAAAAATAAGATTTGCTTGTGTGACAAATGAGATAGTGTTTCACAAGTGACAATAATTGGATCTGTAATGCTGTTTTGAAGAATATATGGTACATCTGTATGCAATAACAAAACTTATTTACATATATTAAATTTATTTTTTTCCCAAAGATCTTGAATTGATTAGATTGTGTAAATAATGGTGGGATAACATATAGATTTAACCAGGAAAGGAGATAAACTAATGCAAAGATCTTGGTGGTCTTTTGCATCACAATGCATTATCAATGCCAGATAATTTAAAGATATATAAAAATTCCTTCATATTAAAATGGCATCACATTGAATGTATTACGTTTGATCTAAGGTAAAGTTTTGAATCTGGTCTCAGAGAACATTAAACTCTTCACTCTGTGAACCACTCCATAAATTACAAAGACATGATTTGTGGAAGCATGGTGCAGTCAAGTGCAGGTGGTCCCTTTCACTTGCTAGTCTAGTCCAGTGTCATTCTGACACACCTCAAACCAAAGGATGGCAATTAAGTTGTTCTGGATGGTAGTACAGAGTGAGCATGAGTGTGGAGAGCTGTCAGAGGGTATGATTACTCCCCACGATGCCTGTCCTGGGCATGACACACAGGCTGTGCACCATTTCTCTTGTTTCTCAGGCTTACATAGCCTGTCATTTTTACTTCAGAAAAGTCTTTTTACAGGACTATTGCTGCATGCTAATTAACCTCTTTCTCTCACTGCCTACTCTAATTCTCACCTAGTTACCTGTGAAACTCTCTCACTCTATTCATGTTCTCCTTAGATTCAGTGTCTGCTTCTAATCCACACCCTACTCTTCCTGTTTCCATCTTTTTCTTTCATCTTTTTAAAATCTTTTTTCCCAGAACCCTCTTACAATCACTATCCTTTTCATTTTTGTCCTCCCCTCTTTTGCTTCCACTCCTTATTCACCTTCAAGATGAATGATGCTCCTTTGAAAAATAATCATTTAAGAAATATTTATAATATATTTCTTCAATAATGAGCCTAGACATAATTTCCAAAATGATTTAATGAACACATGTTTCAATAGAGTTTAGAAATCCCTTGTGGCTAATTTTTACTGTGTCCACCCATGTACCAAAGAACATGCAGTGTAAATAGTGACCACATCACATAGAAACATGTTTACATTTACATTCTTATCATCTTCTAATAATTCTTGATCTTAAAATAAACACCATGCCTTCACAATATCCCTTAGAGTTGTTCTGTTAACATCTCTAGAAATGGTTCAAATTTAGAAAGCAAAGGACATGCCAGGGTTTTTTTGTTTTTTTTGTTTTTTTTTTTTTTTTTTTTTTTTTTTTGAGTGGGGCCAGTGTATGATAACAGAACACTTATAGACAATGGAAGCATTGTATATCTGCTTGTTACATGGCACAGTGAATCAAGAAAGAGACTTCTGTCAAAAAAAAGTGCTATGACATATTCCATAAAGCCAACCAGCAGTGCTCTATGTCCTCTGCCTTGGCTCCACCTCCTCAAAGTTCTACTACATCACCAATCTGAGTATTGCCTAATAGCAAGGTTTTAATGACATGACCCTGTGGAGCAGAGAGAAAATTCACATTAATATGATAATAGTCATTGCTCAGACCACATCTGTATTTAGAAGTTTTCTATGTGAATTTTGCACCTGCTCATCACATGAGATTCATTCTGATTTTTCAGATTCCAGAAACACATTCTAAATTAGCTCATTCTTACTCTCTGTTTCTGTCCTGTAATGAGGTCTTAACATTGCATTTCTCATCTTTTCAAAAGGAGGACTAACTCTTTTCTGGTTAAGCACAAATGATTAAATCCAACCACCGTAGCTCATGTTTTTATGCTTCAATGTTCTACAAGACATGTAGAATATATTTTCAAATTTTACCGTTATTTTTCATTCTATAACTACAACTATCCCTCAAGTACTATAATATGATCTGCCTTTGCTGTTGTTAATATTGTACATTAATTGACATATTTTCAGTACTTAGAACTATACTAGCATTTTAGTCATTGTTGGATGATAGAATAAAATACGTTCTTTAACACAAAACAGAAATCAAGTTATTCAAAATATTTATTTAAATGTATATTTTATAAAGAAATGTAAGATTGAATTAATCTTACAGAATTTGCAAAGTTGCAATTTCATCATGTGTTTTTATTCTTTTATTATAATTTAAAAATTTTATCTTCAACTAAGACATAAGAAATATTTTATATAGTGGTAAATACTATTTTTACTGCCTAACCTATAAGTTGAACAGAAAACGCTCTAAGTTTCCTCTCCAGTGATTTTCCCTTATACAGGATGTATATTAAACCATAAGGTCAAGTACACACTTCATGTTCTTATATATAAGTATTTTCATCTACTATAATTACTTGCACAAACACTTGTTGTATCCTTATTCATTTCTGCCAAAGATATGCAAGAGAATCCATTGTATGTAAAGACTGTTGTAGTTATCTTCTCTTTGTTGTGTTTTAACAGTAAAAAGAGCACAATAAAAGGATTTGGAATATGTCACAGAATCAAACAGAAAAGCAGAAAAAAGTAGGAAGCAAAACACATGCCTAAGAAGGTAAGAGCCATGGTTAATAAGCCTTGTGAGAACCATCTGTTTAGAACAATGTACCAAATCTGGCACTATCATACAACCAGACTGGAAAGTCCAACCTGCAAGGAAGGATGGGAAATTGCATATTTCTACTGCTTTTACTTCTACCCACATACCAAGATTTTTATATTTTTATCGTCCTTATTTTTGTATAACTAGTTACTGAATATATATATATATATATATATATATATATATGTGTGTGTGTATATATACACACATATACACACATATATACGTATATACATGTATATATACATATATACATATATATATGTATATATACACATATATGTATATATATACATATATATGTATACATATACATATATATGTATATATATGTGTGTATATATATATTTTTTCAGGATGGGCTTGTAATTTCTCTGAGTAGACATATTCTCATATGGTAAAGAAGAATTAGTTCAGAAAGATAATATATCAAGAGACAAATTCTACTCCCCAGTAAGACTCAAACTATATATATATTCAAATTATGGAATATAGGATAGCATTTACATATTAGAAATCCACTTGCATAGGAATTTAAACACATATAATTAAGAATATTGTGTTTCTGATTATAATGACACTGACAGGTTTAATTCTGAGTTATGAAAGGTTTCATCTTTTCTAGCAACGCAAATTCTAAGATTGTATTCTCTGAGAATCACTGAAACGCTGATTCTTTACTTTTGTTGTTGTCTTTTGACACAAATAACGAGTGTTTTCCAAAGTAAACCTAGTTTGCTGACACAACTTTTGATATACCTTATTTTACTGTAATATCACTAGGATAGTTCTGGTACTATTTTTAAATTCTCTGTAATATTAACTTAGATTTGTATTCATTTTAAAAGCATCCCATAACCACCACAATTCTATCAACTCACACACACTATTCCATGCACAGTAAGTATTGCAAGTTGCTTCACTGTAACTCCTACATAGTGACATTTGGGCTTTCTATATGAAACATCTCCATTCTTACAGCTTGCAGATATTATTGCCTGGCTCATTATATTTTTATCCACACCACTTCAAAATGATTCTGACAGTTAATGTGGTGAATTATAAATACTAATAATATAACTAGTTCAAAAGTAAAACCAAACATCAGTTAGAATGGCTTGAGTCTATATTTGTTACATATTAGTAAGAAAATAAGTTTTCAAAAATGAGAAGAAAGAAACTCTTAGTAAAATTAACAGACAAGAGAAGGTTTCTATGGGCAGTTGATTATTTAAAAGATTCCATTACTTAGTTAAATTTTATTGCTCTTACATTTTAGGTATGTGTATGATTGATTGACTTTAGTGGTGTATGGAATTGAACTGAGAAATGACCTCACACATGCTGGTCAAGAGCTTTACCTCTGACATATATTTCTAGGCTATTGTATGTTTGAAGTAAGCTGAAATATCAGGTGAAAATATTCAATGAAAATAATTCACTTGCAATTATCTGCCAGTGACTTTATGCTTGGAATTATTTTGCTATTGATCTATTATGTGTTGTACTCAGAAAGGAAGTTTGCCATGAGACAGTACATCATGCTGGCTATTGATCTGCTGTGATGTACCGCCCTATGCACTCAGAGTGCTCACTTAGGAAGAGTACATTTCTACCCTCACAGCCACTTTTGTGCTAAATTCCTAAAGCTTCATGAATCTCATAACAACCTCCGCTGTCAATGAACATATATTATAGCTTCACAGCTATGGTTCTTGATGGAATTTCCAGAAGCTGCATTTCAGAAATACAGCTAGTACACAAAACATAAGCACCGAAAGGCTGAGATTGAAGTTTAAGAACCGTAAATGTGGTAGGCTATTTATTTTCTTTAATGTGCTCATACCATGCTTGATCATCTCTTGGAAAATAAAATTAGTCTGCACTTTGACTGACACCCATGCATGTCCAGAGCTTAACCATACTGCATTTTACATTTCAATAAATATTTTTGCTGAAAAAAAGAATGTGGTTTCTAATACATGCTTATTTTATTTATTGGTTATTTTATTTATATACAGTTCAAATCTTTCCCTGCCACAAACTCCTTTTCCTATTCTCCATACTCACTGCTTCTATGAGGTTGCTCCCCCACACACCAACAAACATACTCCCACCTCTTCACCCTACCATTTACCTACAGTGGGGCATCAAGCCCCCCAAAAGTGTTTCCCCTCCCATTGATTCCAGAAAGGCCATCTTTTGCTACATATGCAGCTGAAGCCCTGGGTACCTCCATGTGTACACTTTGGTTGATGGTTTAGTCCTTGGGAGCCCAGGGGGTATGGTTGGTTGTTATTGTTCTTCCTATGGGGTTGGACACCCCTTTAGTCCTTTTCTTAACTCTTCCATTGCAATCCCCATACTCAGTCTGATGTTTGGCTACAAGCATCCTCATCTGTATTGGTCAAACTCTGGCATAGCCTCTCAGGAGACAGCTATGTCAGGCTCCTGTCACCTAGCATTTCTTGGCATTAGCAATAGTGTCTGGGTTTGGTGGCTGCATATAAGATAAATCCCCAGGTGAGACAGTTTCTGGATGGCCTTTCCTTCAATCTCTGCTCCACTCTTTGTCCCTGTATTTCTTTAGACTGGAGAAATTCTGGAATAACATTTTGGAGATGGGTGAGAGGCCCCATTCCTTAACCATGGGCCACGAGTAACCTCTGTATATGGTTTCTACAGGTTTTCTCTTCCCTTTGTTGGGTGTTTTACCTAATTTGTTAGGCACCAATAAATCTGTTCTTATCTCTATTGAATCCTGGGAGCCTCTTGCTTACCTGGCATCTGAGACTTTCTGGTGGCTATCCCCAGCTCCCCATTCCCCATTGCTACACATCTCCATTCATTTTCCTAACCCTATATATGTCATCCTTTCTCTTCCCATACCTGATCCTTTCCCCCCTTTTTCCTCTCCTTCTAAATTCTCTTTCTTTGTCTACCTACAATGATTAGATAACTTAATATAATAGTCATGTTTTGTCTTATTGAATAAGACTATCAAGTGTATTTCGCAGAAAAGTTATTTTCCTCCAATTAAATCTTAAAATGTGAGTAAATTTGTATTAAGAATATTTAAAAATATTTACCACATGTTTACAAGAAATAATATCCTTTATTCTCAACTGTGATGTACATGTCATTGTACTAAAATAATATTTTGGTACAAATATTTTAAATCATTCTACTTATTATTAATAATAAAAATGCCAACTTCTATAGGCACCAATAAATCTGTTCTTATCCACATTCTCATTTTATTACCTCTATAAACAGATTAATTTGCCAAACATATATGCTATCTTTTTCTCATCTAGGAATATGTACTTTGAAGTCTAGAGAGAATATTACACCACAGGTCCCAGTCTTTGACCTTGGAGACTGCTTTAGTCCAAGGTTAAGAAAACAAAAAATTGCATGGACAAAACAGCCTTCTCTATCCAATCACTTTTTCATTTAGAAAACTCTTAACAACCTGTCCTTTTATTTTGTCAAGAAAATATATCTTTTCATTCTGTAAAGAGTAGGGAAATTTTATTATGTACATCTTTTTTAGGTTGTTATTCTGTAAATTGTATTTTAGAATATAGTTGTGTAGAGGGAAGTTTGCAATGTAACCTGTAAGATAGAATAGCAAATGGTATTATTAACTAGATAAAGGCTTATGTTCAGTCTAGGGTAGTTATGAGAACTCAATTGTTAAAGTACTTGCAAAATATGAGGACCAATTTTTACCACTGAAGTCATATTAACAAAAAAACAAAACAAACAAACAAAACAAAACATAAAGAATGTATATAGGTAGGGATAATACCCCAGAAAGTCAAGTACTTGCTGCATAAGCATGAGGGTGCCTGTTTGGATCTAGATCTCATGCAAAAGCTTGGAGTGGATTTACAAGTCTGTAACTCCAAAAGTGAGATGCAGAGACAGGTAGATCCTTGGCTTTCAGGCAAGCAACTGTGGGAGAAGGTTCTTTGGTAGAGTCCTGTTTCAAAAAATAAAGTAAACAAATAATTTACAAAGTCTGTGTCAAAAACCTCTAGGTATGCTCATCTGCTCATATGCATGCAACTCTATCTATCTATCTATCTATCTATCTATCTATCTATCTATCTATCTATCATCTATCTGCCAACCCTTCTGTGATCAATCTATCTATCTATCTATCTATCTATCTATCTATCTATCTATCTATCTATCTATCGTCTATCTTTTCTCTTTCACACATACAAAGCCACAATGATTGTCTGTGCTTCTAATCTCAGCACTAGCAAAGTAAAGTCAGGGAGATTACTAAGGCTCAGTGACTAACACAGGTAGGCAAATAGAACAATTCCAGACCAATGACTAGACCGTGTCTCAACAAACACAAATGGATGGTTACATGGGGAACTACACAGAAGTTTGACCATTACCTTTCCTAACAGACAGGTACACCCATGTGCCTGCTCTCAGATATATGTCCACACATGCATTTGCATAATTTTATCTACCTGAAATGTTTGAAAAGCATCTATTTATGCAAAAATATGAGAGCTCTACACTACATGTCCTTGGATGAGGAAGATAATATAATGAAATTCCTTAACTATGGGTATTTTATAGAAGCAGGTAAACTCAGATTGAAAATACATTTTTTTGTTGGCTAATTTATATCCATGATGTTTAAATAATATGTTGTATTATGTACTCTAAATTAAATCACTCACTGCTTCTTAGAAAAATCTCACTAGATTCACTTTCTCTGTTCCCCTAGACCTGATTATTCAATATCATCCCTGGCACTGTAACAAAATAACAGCTGCAGCTTCACTTTCCTATTGCCCACATCTCCCATGGATTTCACCTACCATCTCCTCCCAACCTGCTGTCCAGCACCCAACAATGTATAACTATATGAATGTTTAAAAAACTATTCATTTGCTTTGGAACTTTCTACACTTTCACTTCTGTCTGAATTTTATCAAAAAAAAAAAAAAACACACACACACACACACACACACACTAAATTGTGGTAAAACTTGTCTTCTCTAGAAACTTAATGTCTTCAGGCTTTAAGATTATTAAACATAAATTAATGACTAGGAAAACACTAGAAAGGGGGATGGCAGTGATGAAAGCCAGGAAGCAACTGAATGTAACCTACTAAAACTGGAGCCATTGACAAAAATCTAGAATACTATGACCAGAGACTATTTTTCCCAGTGAAGAATACACCAATTTGCAATATAATACCTATGACCAGCCCTGAAAACATATATACAGGCTGCATTGTACAGGCTAAGTACTTTGTATTTATGTAGCATGTGTGTGTGTGTGTGTGTGTGTGTGTGTGTGTGTGTGTGTACAATTAATGGAAACATAGGAACCATATGTTTGAAGGAGAAAGCAGAGAGACACAGGAAGATTTAGAACAGTGCTTAGAACAGTGAGTGCAACCTGTGTGTTGTGACTCCTTTGTGGGTTCAATGACCCTTTCACAAGGGTTAACTAAGGCCACCAGAAAACACAGATATTAACAGTACAACTCATATCAGTAGCAAAATAACACTTATGAAGTAGCAATTAAGATAATTTTGTTGTTGGGTGTCTCCATAGCATGGGGAACTGTATTA
Source organism: Arvicanthis niloticus (assembly GCF_011762505.2). Taxonomy (NCBI): domain Eukaryota; kingdom Metazoa; phylum Chordata; class Mammalia; order Rodentia; family Muridae; genus Arvicanthis; species Arvicanthis niloticus. The sequence goes on along the minus strand of NC_047664.1, from coordinate 60,995,169 downwards.
AAGGTTCTCAGCATTAGAAATGTAGAGGACCACTGGTTTAGAGCAAGAAAAGGAAACAAGAAAATGATGTATTATACTCCAATCTCAGAAATAAAAGAAATGATTTAAAATGGTATTAAAAGACCACTTAAAGGATTAAGTCAGGAGTTCCAGTGCCTAAGTATCAACAGGCAAATCATTGTATAAAATTTTGTAAATTTGACAAGCAAAGATCCTCCTGTAGAAGGAGCTAAGGTGGGAGGAGTAAGGAGAGGAAGAGGAGGAGTAAGGAGAGGAGGAGAAGGAAGAGGAGGAGCTGGGAAAGCAGAAATGTAGGAGCAATGGAGAGCCATGCAGGTATAGAGAGCAGTTGTGGGTAACAACTTTTACTTAGGTTAGCTAATTGAGAAACAACTCTCTTTGTATGGGCATATTGTTATTGAGCATTACCAAACATATAAAGCCTTTGATTAATCTTTAAGCATAAGAGTCTCTTTTTATTACTGGGCCCGCATGGATGGCGGGATGGTCTGGTCAATGCCCAGCCTTGTAGAGACAGGTGGAACATTCACAGAGCCATCTCTCATGTTGGTTTCTCTTTGGTGGCAAGGTTGGTGTTTCTGGCTGGCCATTTCTAGCTGCGGTGTGCATGTGGCCTCTGGCCTCAGAACTTGGTAGCTAAGCTAGGTAGAGCTGCTGTAGCTTAGATAGTTGGCTTGACCAGCGGCCATTTTAAATAACTACTTCCACACTTCCTCAAGTCTTAGAAAAAGGATATGACAAAAGCACACTGTATGAGAATCTCAAAGCCAACTAAATTAACCACAGAGGAGAACAATTCACAAGGTTTTAGTACTTTGTAACTTGCAATTAGCCAGATATTTCACTAGTAACTAGTGATCTTCCTCATCCTTTTTCTGTTCCTCTTTCATCTTATTCTTGATGTTACTGGTTACTGAACACAGGGCCAAATGTGTCTCAAGCAATCACTTTGCTAATAAGATATAGCTGTCTGCCAGACTTATCCAAGCTCTTGGTAAACTGCCCCAACTGGCCCTGCAGTGATCTAGAATGCAAGAAAGGTTGAATTTGTAATCTTCCTACTTCAGTTTCTCAAGTCACTGGCATTACAGGTCAGACTTGGGCACACCTCATGTAATTCTCATGTGTAATTCTCATGCTTTCTGAATGACATTGTCCATCTGGAGAGGTACACTGTGTGCTACCAACAACTCTTCAAGTTGACTGTCTGACAAGGAAAGCTTATTTCTAGAATTTTTCCAGGTTAATCTACTTTAGTTTTACCACCTTTTGGCATGAGCTTCTCTCAGAGACAGGGTTAGAGCTTCCCTTTTCTTAAACAAGATATAAGTAGAATCACATGCTTATTTTAAAAGCGTTCATGCAGAATGCCACAGAATGCATTTATACTAAGTTCTCAAAGTCTGGGGAATTATGAATGTCTAATAGGGTTAGATTCATAATCTTCATTGATGGTGGATGGGATCTGAGTGTCTACATTGTGATGGTTCTACCAGACCCCCATGATATTGCCTGCCTAAAAGGACATATTTATGTATAATTATATTGTTTCAAATATAATGTCAAAATTTTAACCTTCCTTGCCTTGTCTTTAAATTCGATTCAGTTTTTGCCACGAGTCCAATTTGTAGTTATATCAGTTTTCACGACACATTCAAAAAATAAGTGTTTTCACTTTTCTAAATATTGACTGCAGTTTGCTTTTGCTGATTTTCCTCCTCAGATCTCCATCTTTACTTGCTTTTGCTTGTCAGAACAAGCAAGATATCAAGACAACTAATTGTGAACAAGAAAGTCCATTGTAGCTTTCATTTTCTCTGTGCCATGGACATGATGCTTTTAAACAGTAACATGTTTACACTGCAATGACACATGGATAATATTCTATTTTTGTCTTGTGTTATTTAAATATGTCTTATTAAAAAAAAATACTCCAAAGAAATAGTGAATAGGCTTTCTTTGTGACTCAGAATGGTTTGCTTAGCCTACCCAAAGGCCTGAGTTAACTCATAACACTTCCTAACTTCATTTCTCTTAGAAAAATCTCCTTTGACTCATGACATAAGGTATCATGGAAGGAGCTGGTTACAATTCACTTTTAAAGTACAACTTTGATTTTAATAAAATACACAAATGAATGGAAATGGTCAGTGACCAATCTTTCAATAATAAAGAAATGAAGAGTATCTTCTCTAATTTCTGGAGTGAATTGATGGCCATAGCAAACAATGTAGGGAGAGAATTTAAAAATAAAAAATTTTCAAAGTTTTATATTGGCATACAATGGGGAATTAAGAGTGATAGCAATTAAACTAATAGAAACGGAAAAATAGAAGTAGTCAAAACAACAGCTTGGGCATTTATTTAAGACTACTTCAAAAAAGTAAAGCATCACATGTGGCAGTATTTTTACTGTGAGCTTTATTCTATCTTTGAGAAGGATTTGTTAATTAGAAGGAAATAAAAAAGAACAATAAGTAGTGTTGAAAGATGCTATAGAGCATCATGAAATAAATGTCAGAAACAGTGATTCACATACACCATCCATATGTAAATTTGCGTATGAATAGTTTTTGTCTCGTAGATCAAATTTTGTGACTTTTATGTCAGCAGGCATTGTAAATTCTCAACTCTGGTTGTAGCATTCACTTTGAATTTCAAATAAAATGATGTCATTATTGACATAAGGAATCACATACAAATTTCAGTCTATGTATTTCTTATGCCTATCTTTTTGTGATTACATGCAAGTTATTTATTTTTATCTAGTGACAAAACTTGTCAGCTGCTTTTCAAATAGAATGACATTGGAACAAATGAAACATTGATATATGTAATGTTTCTTGCTTCTTTATCAAGTCCCAATAGAAAAAGAAATTGAAATATCAGTGAAAGAATATGATGTATGTACAAGTAATTATAGGCTGGATCATTTCTTTCCAAAAGATTCAATAAAATGAGATAGTCACAAAACTTACATATTAGTATATCTCATAAGAAGCCCATAATAGGCAATGGTATATACATAGAAATTACAAAAGTAGTGACCTTGGATTTGGAAGGACAGTTGTGTAGAAAGACAGTTCTACAAAAATGTTCATTGAGAGTTAATGGAGACAATTTAAATTACAACACATTGTCACTACCATAAACAAAATAGTTTTTTAAAAAAAATATAGTTAATTGTTTCTATTTTTTTTTAGTTTTGCAGTAGGTGAAATATCTTACTCCCTAGTAATATTTTAAGGGGAAACATAAAAATTAATTAAATAAAGAGTATTCAGTGAAAAGGGTACATAAGTACCTTCCTTTATGTATTAAAATATAGGTGGTTTCCTGTGAACTTTAAAAGACTTACTATAACTTAATTGTCTCACATTAAACTTTATTGCAAAAAGAATCAGTGTTTTGACCTAAAAAGTCATATAGTGAAAGCTAATAAATATGTACTGGTTAATATTTATAATGTAGGTAAAGTTTTAATTTTAGAAATTAATCTTACTATCCACAAAGCAAAAGAAATTGCATATATTTTATAAAATTGTACTTACGAAAATTAATCTAATATCAGTGAAAAAGTATCCATGCTCTTCTATGCCATGAAAAATCATTCTATAGCTTGCATCCTGCAGCTAGACTGTTACATGCGGTGACATGAGTAGAAATCTTTAATTACTCAAGTACTTCACATTTTCTCCTCTCTTGCTTAATGCTTAGTTTGTGTTGCTTTTATTGTGTGTGAGAAAAATTAAATTTCCTGATTCTAAAGAAAAGATATAGATAATACTCAGGGATTAAAAGACATTTAAATGTCAATATTCTGCAATCCATTTCCTCCTACGAATTCTTATTTAAATTCTTTTGGGGATAACCTTATTACATATTCTCTTTTTAAAAGGCATATGTGAAAAAATATTATCTGGGAAATAGAAAATGTACCACAGAACAATAATATTTACCCCTTACCACATGACTAACTCTAGTATCTGAATAATACATACTCAATGAGTTGGAATTGATTGCTATATATTTTCCTTAAATATTAACAGAAGACAAACTATCACCTAATCCAGCATTAATTTTAAATGTATAAATTAAATGTAATTTTATGATTTACAGAAGAGAAATCGGCTTTCTTTATAGTGGAAACTAGGAATATATAAAACAGGTTCATTTTAATAAAACAAAACTCTCTCATCTTTCTGTTTATATTTCTCTCTCTCTCTCTCTCCTTCTATTCTTTATATTTTTTCCCAACCCTCTTTCTTTTATTCTTAGTTCTTCCATCCTGTTTTAATCCCTCCCTCCTTTTTTAATTCCTTCCCTTTTTATTCTTATACCTATCTCACATTTCCTCTTTTTTAAATGTGCTTTCTTTATTTTATCTTTAAATAACATCATTGAAATGCACTAAGTTGAGTATGACAAGGCCTTTGAATTTTAAAAAGATAGCAATATAACATATAACATGTAACATGTAACATGCAACATGTAACATGTAACGCGTAACGCATAACACATAACATGTAATATGTAATATATAATACATAATATATAATATATGATGTAATACATAATATTTAATATTTAATATTTAATATTCAATCTAGCATATAATATGTAATATTCAATATAGTATATACTATTTAATATAGTATATAACACTTAATACTTAATAGTTAATATTTAATATAGCATATAATATTTAATATTTAATATAGTATTTAATATTTAATATTTAATACATGATATGATATATGATGTATGATGTATGATGTATAATGTTTAACATATAATATATGATATATGTAATATTATAACTATAATTATATATTATATATAAATATTATATATTAATTACAATTACAATATATAATATATTATTTATATATTATATATTACATATTGCATATTATATATTATATTATTTTATTATATATTATTTTATTATATATTATTTTATTATATATTATTTTATTATATATTATTTTATTATATATCTTATATCATATATTATATGTAATCAATTATATTCCATATTCCTCTTCCATAAAGTGTAAAAATTAAGCATATGTTTTAATGTCAGAGAGACATAATAAGAACACAGAAAATAAGCAAATAAATTATTGATGTTAATGCGAAAATGAGCAGTAATTTCCTATGTACATAAAAGTTAGAAGATCATAATAAATATGAGTTGTAAGGAAGGCATTCTTGTCAGAACAACCTAAGACAGGCTCAGTCTTGTTAACGAAATAAAAAAGGGGGAAAAGTGGAGAGCCTTTGGGGCTGCTTGGAAAGAATCTGACATGGGCCAAGTACAAGGAAATGGGCTTAAGGCAGGAATTTGACATTAGGCTAGAAGAAAGAAGTAATCTCAGGTAACAATCTAAATGTTAGGCTAGAACAAGGAAGTAGACTTCAGACATGAAAATGACTTTGGGCTAGGACAGGGAAGTAGGCTCAGATATTTTGGTCATCTTGATAAGCCCTTAGAAACAGTGATCACAGGAGTGTTCATGTAATTGGGTTTAATGATTTACTTGTTCTTTGACTATTTATGTTTATTGTCAAATTTCCTCTTGGTTTTCCTCTCCTCTATTCTCCTCTCCTCTCCTCTTCTCTCCTCTCCTCTCTACTCTTTCCTTCCCCTTTGCTCTCCTCTCCTCCCCTGCTCTTCTCTTCTCCTCTGCTCTTCTTTCCATTTCTCTCCTCCCCTCCCCACTTTGTTTCTCTTTTCTAACCCTCCCTCACTTCTCTCCTCTCCTGCCCTCCTCTCATCTTACCTCTCTTCCTCACCCCTCCCTGCTCTTCCCCTCCCCTGTCCTTTCTTGTCCTCCCCTCCTCTCTCCTGTCCTTTCTTGTCATCTCCTCTCCTCTCATCTCTTTCCCTTTTTTTTTATTAGACTATCTCGTTGGAATTTGTATGTTACTAACTCAGCTACATTGAGAGGATCATAGATTCAGAGATTCCCCTGTCTCTGCCTTCCCAGTCCATGGATTAAAAAAGAGTGACTTGGCATCTCTCGATTTTCTTTTTTTTTTTTTTTTTTTTAACTTTATAACATATGTCTGGAATCAAATTCAAATACTCATGTTTACTCTGCAAGCATGCTAGAAAATGAACTATTTCCCCAGTGCTTGATGGGTTATTTGAAGCAAAGAAATGCTACCTTAATCAAAGCAAAAATATGATCTGTTTACCTGGGTTAAAATAAAAGAATAACATGGCTATACTCTTTCATTTAGTTTGGTTATTTTAAATTTCAGTATATTTTTCTGTGTATCTTAGAGTATAAAAGTCTATAATGAAAATAAATTTTCCTCTGAACTCCTTTGCATTCTATTCCAAAGTCTGGTATTCACTCCACTCTGATGGAAACATCTTCAAGCAGAATTCTACAGAATTGCTAAAGCATACTTTTGGAAGTCTTGATGCTTTGGGAAAATTGGGCTACAGTGTTAGGAATAGAGGTTGTGCCTTTCACTATATTGAAAAGAATGTTTATAAACAAACTCTTCTGGATATTTCAAAGATCTGTGTTTCTATAAAACTGATAAAATTAGACTGGTTGGTGTTTCAGGGTTTCCGTTGCTGTAAAGAGACACCATGACAAAAGCAATTCTTACAAAGGACAGCATTTATTTGGGGCTGACTTACTAGTTCTGAGGTTCACTCCATTAGCATTACGGTGGGAAGCAAGAAAATTATTCAGAGCTGGAGGGGCTGAGAGTTCTACATCTTGTTCTGAAGGCATACAAGAGAAGACTGTCTCAGGCAGATAGAATGGTCTCAAAGACCACATTCACAGTCACACACTTCCTTCAAGGCCACACCTATTCCAACAAGGACAAACTTCCTAACAGTGGCACTCCCTGGCCAAGCATATTCAAAAAAGCACAGTTATTTAATCAATTACAGCTTTTCATATTAAAAAGTAAATTTAAATTTAAAAATATTAGTTTTATGGATTTCTAACTTTTCAGTATAGAGTTAAAATTTCTAGTGTAATTAAAGTACACTACTAAGATCACAAAACTAGTTCATGCCAAGAAAAACTTATTACATTTTATGACACGACAGCCGGTAGCTTTCTTGTCTTTTCCTGTGAACTTGTATAATTTCTGGACCAAAAGTAGAAAGAGAAGAATGGCCTATGAAGGTCAGTAGATTTCAACCTCATACTGAAAAGCACATTCTTTAAGAGAAAGTATAAATATTCAAAATCTGTGTGAAAATATCTTATCTAACAGATAGACAGCAATTATTTTCTTCTACGTTTTGTACACAATATTATTTTATATTTAAACACAATCTTCTATTCCTAATACCTAATATTTTTGAAGTTTTGGATTAATTTTTCCTAACAAATATACTTTTTAAATTCTCAGAGGAAAAATTAAGAAAGTTTTAACTTTGCTGACTAACTGGCTTATGCGAAAATATCATATATTATGAACAATGACAAAGCATCCTTGGCAGAATAATATATAAAAACAAAGTTTACCTGCTTAAAAACAATGGCTCCATTATGAAAAATGAGTAATTCTTGCCATTTTTTAATATCTTTCCCCCTGATTATATAGTATTTTTTTTTTAACACTAATACTTAAATGAAAGAAGAGTGAAGCACGTGTGGCCTGGGAAGAACCTCTGCACTTTCATCTCAGATGACTGACAGGATTGGAAAAAAATCTGCAACAAATTGAGACACATGTATGAATTTCTAAAAGTAAGCTGTCCTCACTCAGTTCCAGAGCCAGGCCTCATGAGCCATACTTCAGAGGTCAGTGTAACTATGACATATGACTCTTGTCACTGCAGGGTATGAAGACAGGGTATCTATTGACACTGATGAAGAGCAAACATTATATGTGTCTCCACAACCTTGACTGAAGATTGTCTAAATAAAATACATGGTCAGCTTGAACCATTCTTTTAATTTGCAGTTGGTGTTTTTCTCACACATTCATAAATCAAAGTTAATCAAAATGTAAAAGAACAACAGTCTAAATCCAGCACCATATTCTCAGAATCAACCTAAAGGCAAATCTGCTACTAATCATTGTGCATGGCTAGGAGATCGAAAAAAATGTTAAAGCACATTAAAAAAAAAAAAAAAAAAAAACACCATAGTATTGCACAGTGAAAAAGTTCTGGGATCTGCATACACTGATAGAGTAAGGTACTGTTGATGTTAAACTTGTGCTGCACCCCATCCTTACATAAAACACCAATTTCATCTTCAATTCTTGGGTCTGGCTTTTTTATTTACATAATTCTCTACTGACCTTCTATTTTTCAATTTATTATTTACTATTTTCTGTTTCTTCAAATTCTATTTCCTATAATGCCTATGGAAATTAACTCTTTTTTGGTTTGAGTGCTTTATTTCAATAAATATAATTTATAAATATTTAATAAATGTAAATTATCATAAATTTTCTTTCTCTCTTTGAACAGTCTCGAAGTAAGGTCCCAGGACACTTGTGACTCAGTTATATTGTTGGAATAAACTCATTCATGAAGCAAGTAATCCTTGCCAAAGCCACAATTTATGTTAGCTGTATTATGTAATAATATTTTGTATTGTTAATAGATAAAACATTGCCAGCACATGCATGTGGGCATACTTATGCACAAAATCAGACTGAGCTTTATTAGAAATTATTAGCAAAGCATCATGCATCTATGCTTTGTGATACTGTGAGACAGTTGAAGATTGGCAGTAAAGACAGGATCACAGCACACTGACATTGGTAACCACACAGAGCAGAGCATTAACTTGCCTGAGATAACATCCCATGGGGAGCTCTAATCAGTAAACCACAGGAAGCATTTGTGCTCTCATAGTCCTTTTGTCAGGAGTTCTCATTGCAGTGGGAAACAGACTAGAGATAAAGAAAAAATAAGCACTGGGCTGAAAGTGATAAGTACTGGCGCCATTTGTAGATTACGTGGTATTTGATCACTTTTCTATAACATTGTGTGCATTCATGCTTTATGTCTTCTCCTTGATCTCTAACTCTGAGAAATAGACAAACAAACAAACAAGCAAACAAAACACCTCACAAGAATGTAATTTTCCAGCTTTTTTCAACCTATAAAACAGAATATCTGTGATTTATGATGTAGAAACCCCAAAACACAATATACAGGTAATTATATCTAAGCAATAGTATACACCAATATCTCTCAAAAAAAAAGTCCCAATATCTGTGATGGTATTAAGAATACTAGGATGGGTTTTTATTTATGACATACAGATATAAAATTGATCTAGATATTACATTTAATCTTCATAACATCAATCCCTGTAATGATGTAACAAGCCAGAGTCCCAGTTACTATTTTCCTTATGTATAACAAACAGTCAAAGTCAGTTCTGTCTGATCAAAATGAGAGAAGTAACAGAACAGATTTACACTCAAATTTACTGGTATTTACTGTCCATGAGCCACTTTTCCTAATGCTAAAAGAAAATATCCCCTTTTCACATATTTATAAACTGAACAGTAATAACTTTTTCAATCAGTCCTTCCAATTTTGAATCCCAATTTATTAAAGAGTTTGCATTTTAATAACAGTAATTTGCATTTATAACCCAGAATATTGGCAAAATAATTAAACATATAAAAATATTTTTATCAATGAAATCTGACTGACTCTGAGTCTATAATTTTAAAATATTAGTATTTGATCATATCAGTATTATTTTACTATAGGAAAATAATGAGCCTGGGAAGAAAATCAAAACTTTAGATTCTTTCCTGTAACCTTGTATCATACATAGACTGCTGTCACATGTTTATGTGTTTATATGGAGAAGTCATACTACATTAATATAGTATAAAGGGTTGTAAATTTTATGAGAATAGGGAGATTTTGTAAGTTGTAATTACCTATACATGCAGAGTTATGCATATGTATATGTTATATACACAAACATACATACATTCACACATGTATATATACATACATATATACATATGTATATATATGTATATATATGTATATATATGTATATATATGTATATATATGTATATATATGTATATATATATCAGGGTATATACATAACATATGATAGATTTTAGGTCTAACCTGTCATTCTTTCCAGTAGCTGCAATTTTATCTTTATATTCATCACTAAACCTTTCTTTAAAACCATAGCTGACAAACTCAAAATGAAAATGTAAAAGGAGTTTTTTAGAAAAGGTATGGTCATTTTAAGAATATATTGCCTCTGTCTCCAGACTTTATGTCCCAAAGGCTAAAATCATTGTTTGCATTTTGTTTTCACCTCAACAGAATGCAAGTAATTAGTTACCTAATGTAATAAAATCAGTTATTGCTCCCTTAAAATGAAACTATAACAAACTATCCTGTAGGTGTCTAGATTATGGGTGTGACAATTTAAATATACTTGGCCCAGGGAATGGCAGTATTAGGAGGTGTGGGCTTATTGGAGTAGGTGTGTCACTGTGGGTGTGGTCTTTAAGACCCTCATCCTAGCTGCCTGGAAGCCAGTCTTCTCCTAGCTACCTTCAGAACAAGAGGTAGAACTCTCAGTTCTTCCAGCCCCATATCTACCTGGATGCTGCCATGCTCCCACCTTGATGATAATGGACTGAGCCTCTAATATGTAAGATATACCCAATTAAATGTTGTTCTTTATAAGACATGCCTTGGTCATGGTGTCGGTTCACAGTAGTAAAACCCTAACTAAGGCAGTGGATCATTATACTATTTACTCCTTCATTTAATTATATAGAAGATAGGTTTAAGAGTTGGTTTGGGTTGATAAAGTTGTTGCTGTGAGAGCAGAACCTAAGTTTGAATCCCTAGTCCCATTTAAAAACCTGAGTGTTGTCAGGAAAACAGTTTTTTTTTTTTTTTTTTTTTTTTTTTTTTTCACATAGAAGTTTTTGTAAGCCCTATTAAATTCAAATACAGTTTTAAAAATGCATTGTAATGTTTGGTCCAGCTGGTGGAGACATGTCCATATCATGATGGTTGACAACATCAGGGCATTAAGAGGACCAGACATAGGTGATCACCTTTAATCCTAACTAAGGAAGTAGCGTTGGGAGAATTCTTAAGGATTCGTGGTCAGCTAGTTCGACTGAATTGATATGCTGAGTTTCATTGAGAGACCCTTTCTCAAAAACTTACGGTGGAGAGAAAAGAGATGATGAAGAAGACATACTATTTAAAGCTTCACAAATATGTATATATGTTCATTACCACATAAATATGTTCAAACATAAACACACACATGCACACATGCATGCACACATGCACACACACACACACACACACACACACACTTTCATATATCTCACACAGTTATTCATGTTGGCACACACTAAAAAAAGAATAGTTGCCCATTGTAAATGTTCATGAAAATATATCCCTTGTAAGAAAATTTCTTGAAGATTGTTTTATAGACACTTTTCTGATAGCACCATTAAAACTTTCAATACACTATCAATTTTAATATGACTCATGACTTAATCTAAGTAGCCCACTCACAAAAACTTTTCTGACATTGATTTAAGTCATGTATTATTTTTTCTTTAAAAAAAATACCAAATAAAGTAGAAAACAAAGTTGAATATGCCTTTCTTTTGTGTTTATTGCTATTTTTATTTAATGAAACTACTTTCACAAAGGAAAAGAGAGGAGTGCGACTTAATATCTTGTATGCTTGCCTATTGCAACTGTGAATGACAGATTCGTAGCACAAGAGGCTCTCTGGGAATTATAGCTGTGTCAAGGCTCTGGGTCGCAGAACATCAAATAAAATGGCCCTTCAAGGTGAATCACTCAGCAAGTCAGTGAGTGGAGCTAGAAATTCAAGGCATTTTTTTTTCCCCAGGAAAACCGACCATCATGTAATTGCTGGCCATCATCTATGACTCTTTTACAGAAAAAAAAAATCTAAGATTGAAGTGGAGCATGTAGAGATGAATAGTTCTGTCCCATGCACAGAAACAGAAGCAAAGTCAGAAGCTCATTTTGATAAAGATACAAACTCCTTCATTTTCAGGGCAGTCAGTTGGCTTTCAGATTTTTTTTTTAATCAAATACAATCAGAGGCAAAAGACAAAATTTGCTTCTAAAAGTGAGTGTGCCAGTCTCCTCCAATTTTTAAACTGATTGATCTATCCGTATTTCAAGTGCTTGTCTTGAAATACAAAGATCCAATAGTAACACACTTCTGTCATCTGCAAGGCTCTGTAAGCAGATGCTATGTGCAGGAGGAATACCTTGGTGTCACCAGCAGCTTCCGTAAGATAAATCTTAATGACTTAGACAGCCAACAAGGTTCTTACCAAGTCAATTAGAACTTGATTAATTGAGCTATGGTGGATAGGGCAACTGTTGCTTTTAAGTTCAGAAGTCTGTTTAAGGAAGCATTGGCCAGATTTGGTCCCAGTGGTTATTGGGTGTTACCAGTCACTGAAATAATTGACTGTTTATTACATCTGTTGAAGAATTCCGCACAGTGGATGTAATAAAATAAACATTTGTGTAATTACATTAGTTCTAAGACTCACTCAGAAACAACTGCCATCCATCACATTGTCCTTTTATTCCTTTGTATTTGGTTTTGTGGTGTGATATTGCAATATATATGTGGAATAAATTCCTTTCACACAGAAATTGGGATAATTTGACATTTATCCTGTTTTACGTGCAATAGTAATAGGAGAAAATCACAAAGTTATTTTAATGTTAAGTGGAAATGATTCTGAAAGGTTATAATGAAATAAAATAAAATTATTTTAATAAAAACTGACAAGCAAAATGAGAACTCTGCTGAGTAAGAGTTGGCATATATAGACATAATTATACTTTAATCTTTTCTGTGGCTAATTACTAACTAAAAACTGAAATGCATCTTTATCCTGTATCAGTGTGTCTTATGAACAAAGGAGAACATAGGAATTCTATTATTTTCTTTTGCTAGATACACTATTTTTTTCTTCTTAAATATCAAAGGTTTCAATTTTCTATCAGATTCATTGTGTGCTTCAAACCATGTCTCAGCTGATGGGACAACTATATCTGTTGTCAATAATAGGAGATCTAACATAACAAAATAAAATATGAAAATAATATACATGAGTTAGAAAGATGACTTGACACTTAAAAATATTTACTGCTCTTCATAAAGAAAAAACTTGGCTGCTGAACATTTATGTCTGGAAGTCTTCATTTCCATTTACAACAGATCCAACACATTGATCTAGCTTCTGTGGGATCTCCAAACACACATAAACACACATACACACACATGCTCACATCATGTTCTGGCTCACACACATGCACATGGACATCCACACATAGATAATTAAAATAAAAATAAAATGTTTTTAAATGAAAATAACATAAACATACATGAATGTCTGTGTGTAAGTTTGTATTTATAGGCCCATTAGAAAACCATATATTTTATTCATATTATATATTATTTTCCTATTTCACTTTGAAAAAATATATGGCATAATACTGAAAATGACTAGGTATTTCAATAAATGAAATCTATTAAATAATGTTAAATGATTAAATTATTAAATAATATTAAATAATTAAATAACAAAACTTTATACAAGTAAATTTTGTCTTCCCTTTCTTTACATATAATATTCTATTTTTTTTTTACTTCTAGCTCTTCTTCTGGCTTGTCCATTTATCCATGTATTCATCTACTTATCCATCCCAAGTTACTTTTATTCCACAAATATATTTAAAATTATAGAATAGGAAAGGAACAAAATGGAAAAATGAAAAGAAAAGAGAGAAGGAAGAAGGGAAAGGGGAAAAAGGAAGGAAGGAAGGAAGGAAGGAAGGAAGGAAGGAAGGAAGGAAGGAAGGAAGAAAAACAGGCAAGAACAAGCAGGTACTCTGACTGGTAGGAAGATCCTTATTCTACAATTATGATCTGAGGAATTTTCAGAATGTCAAAAACCAAGGGAGTGACAGCAAATTGCATACTGTGGTCAATCTTGAAGGTCTCAATATTGATGGTTTAACTAATAATAGTACCCACAGATGACCTGTAAGTTTTGTTGTTGTTGTTGCTGTTTTGAAAGAATATTGAGCACCATATCTCATGAAAAAGCAAAAGGACAAAATAATATTTTGGGAATAAAATAGATACACTGAGAAATATTACATGATTCTTTTCTCCTGAGGAACTGGCAACTGTAGCTAAGAAGTTGAATGTCTCTTCTACATACTTGTTGTGGTTATTTAATTTGGTTTGGTGGTGGAGGGATTCCCAACAGTGGTGTTAGTGGTGTCTCTCACTCTTTTGCCTGTTTATTGGGTTCTTTTTCTCCTATTGACTTTCCTTATCCAACCTTGATATGAGAGTTTGTCTGATTGAATCTTGTTAAGCCATGCTCAGTTTATAACCCTAGGAAGCCTGCTCTTTTTCTGAAGAGAAAAGGAGGAGTAGTGTGTCTAAAGAGGAAGGGGAGAAGTGTGAAGAGGGGAGGCTTCAGTAGGGATGTATTTGTATAAGACACAAGTAAAGACAAAGAAAATGAAGAAAAATAAAATGGAATATCAGGAGAACAAAGAGAAGAGGAAAGGGAAAGGAAGGGAAGGGAGGGAGGGAAGGAGGGAGGAAAGGAAGGGAGGGGCAGGAGGAGAAGGGGAGAGAAGAAGAAGAAGAAGAAGAAGAAGAAGAAGAAGAAGAAGAAGAAGAAGAAGAAGAAGAAGAAGAAGAAGAAGAAGAAGAAGAAGCAGCTGATTATGAGTGAGAAGCTCCAGGCAAACATGCTACTAAGAGGTAATTAAATATACTGAGGATCAAGGAACCCTGGTACCTACAAGTTTGCAACACACAGTGTAGTTTATGAAAGGATCACAGAGCAATGTTGTAAAATCATCAATAAAAGATCATAGCACCAGAGTCATCTAGTGATCCTTTAAGAATACACTATCAAAGACCTACATGTATGTGGTCCCTACTGAACTTACTGAAATTCCTTCAATTTACTATTTTTGCTATCAGAAAAAAGCTTTGAATTTATATGTTTTATAACCTGATTGACTTATAAAATGCAGTTCATGAGTATACCACGTCTCCCAAATATCTCCTGTAAAACACAAAAGAACCATTATGTTTTAATCTGAGAATAGCATTGGTGTTCTGGGGCCTCCTCAAATTTTGCAATACAACAAAGTAGATCAAACTTTTTTCTAAGTCATTTAAATCAACTCATTCTTCCTCTGTGTGAATCCATTTCTACTGACATATGCAACCTATTTGTCTACAAACATTCAAGTTTGTATGTCTTTCCCTATTTAGAACTTGCAAGATTTTCCCTTGATCTTTTGAATAAAATCTTTTTCAAATTTAATTTTGCCTCTCCATATGAAAGAGGCTGCAATTCTTTACCTCATTGAAATTTCTATTTAAATAACTTTCTCCTAGATTAACCTTACTAATGGTGATCACTTACTGATGCTAAAGTAAATAGCTATCCTAGGTAGCTCAGCTCAAGTGTTCTTTCTTCATGAAGCATTAACTTTTCTTCTTTGATGGGAACTTGTTTCCCTTTCTAGCTCTGCACTCCATTTTTAATACAACTTTATACAAGGTCGTGCTTTCTAATTCAAACACCACAATAGCACATAAGTACACTAACTGCCTCCATTTACAGGAAACTTAAATAAGTCTCATTTGCATTTCCACTAATCTTAGAAGGGGAAGACTATTACAGTAATTTTATGTATAGAGAATTGGGAAATTTATTTAGAAAACAAAATTGGTACACAGAAGAAACAATAATTAAGCTGTGATCCTTTGGTATGAGAATTAGTCATCATTTTAAATTTTCTTGACTTAATTCTTTTGAGGAAAAGACTAATGTTATGCCTCCTTAGTAAACTCTCATGTTGAATCACTTACTTAATAAAATTTAATTACTTATTTAATAAATTATTAAAGGAATATAAGAACTCAACCTATATTTACTATCTGTGTAGATTTTCTATATGAAAATTAATTGCATGGTAATTTTTTTGTCTTATAAAATGTGTTTTAAAATATTCTTTTTTTTCAAAATAGTGTAAAAGTGCTGTTTTGCAAATGTTCATTTTATGAGGCTTAAAAAAAGGAGTATGGGATAGAAACATTTTTTTCTCTAGCCCAGATCTGTTCTGAACATGCTTGAACAGTTTATCTTACTGGAAATCTCCAGATCTTTAAGTGACAGACACCTAGAGTTTTGTTCTGTTCTTGGATAAAAGTCTTTTTCCAAACAGCTTAAAAGGTTTTGGATAAGGAGGTACCAGATGTCAGCTTTCTTGATCTTTTTATTGCTAGTATAATGGAGAAGAGCTTAGTGATTACTGCTGAGGAATTTAACCTTCAGGTCATGGACTCAATGCTTTAGTGCTTGTGGCCTCTGTTAATAAAGGGTTTCCTACTGCTGGAGACAGGCATGTGAGTGCATCCACCGACATACATAAGTGTGCTGGTGCTTGCAAGTGAATGGGTACATGCAGAATGCACTTACAAAAGTATCAACCTTTAAAGAATAGAAGTTAAAGATGAAACAGACAGACAGACAGATAGATAGATAGATAGATAGATAGATAGATAGATAGATAGAGATAGTACATGTCATTCAATATTTCTAAACTAATCTTTCCATTTCTACTTAATGTTTCAAGTATCTCAGAAGTTAACAAATGAAAGCAGGTCCTTCTAGATCTTCCGTGATGCCCCCTTGAGCCTCTCTTCTTAGCTGGTTGATACTCCTTTCTGATAACCCACAGAACCAGCCTCTCCTAGGAACCTTCAGCCACAATACCAGGCTAGCTTTCAGACCAAACAATCACTCAGCACTCATTTGAAAACGTTCTTGCACTACACAGTTATTAACAGAGACCTGCCACTATTTAATCAATAGCAAATGAGATGCTTTAGAACATTCAGGCCTAAATCAAATGCTTTTATCAAACCCTTTGTTCAAGGCTCAGGATTCTATGGAGAACAGAAAGTTGTAAGATTGTAAGAGAAGAGGCAGAGGTGTTGGTAACTCCAAGATACAAGCATGGACTCATAGACACTATGACACATGCACAAGATCTGTATGAGATCAAACCAGACAAAATCCCATTAATGTAAATGTAGAGGTAGGCACAAAGTCCTAAACCAAATCAAAAAGCTATTTGCAAATAATACCTCTTGAGAATGAGAAAAATATATATTCTCCAATGAAGTGTCACTGGGTACATCATTGCCACTCCTGGAAAGACCCAAAACAGGAGTATGCACGCACATGCACTCACACAATCATAAACACACACTCTCTCTCTCTCTCTCTCTCTCTCTCTCTCTCTCTCTCTCTCTCTCTCTCTCTCTCTCTCTCTCTCTCTCTCTCTCTCTCTCTCTCTCATACACACACACAGAGGAATGCACATGTTTTATGTTTTGTTTTGCTTTGTTTTGTTTAGGCTCTTTTTGTTGCATTTATATATTTGATTCTCATTCTTTCTGTTCTTGTTTGACAAAGAATCAGACAGACAGAGACAGAGATAGAGACAAAGACAGAAAGACAGAGCCAAGAGAGAAACAAAATTAATTTATAGAAGAAAGGGGGAAAGAGATAGAAAAAATTGAAACAAGCTAGAGGAGAGAAAAGGGCATATCATAAGAAAATGTTCTAAACAAAAACAATAGTAAATTTAAATATGTAATATATGTTTTAACAACACAAAAATATTGTTTTTTTTATAAAGGGTAACCAAATGAGATATATTTAAAATTTGAGCTCCATCTATTTCTCCTTGTCAGCTGGGATTAAGACAGTTGTTTTTACTGATTGATTAGCAAACACTTCACCTTATTTATTGTCTAAATCTGCAAAACATGCAGAGGAAGAATTCAAATTAATAAAATGCTGGAGAAATTTTAAAAATAAAATAAGTGACATCCAGATTTAATGCACCATTTTCTCTCCTGTGAGTAGGATTCTCCTTCGAGTAGCATTCTTTACTGAAGATTTGGATTATGAAAAAAGTTATGTCCTCCCTGAGCAAGACTCAACCAATCCAGGATAAACACTATTATAAAGCTCTACAACAGAAACCTAGGGTTATAAAAAGATACTTTAGGTTGCAGAACAATTAGTAATTTCCTCAATCACATTTCAATATGAAAGACTCAATGACAGATGTCTTTGCTTCTGCAAAATATTACAAGTGATGTTTTGAAAAATATCACACTGAGATATATTAAGAAAACAATAATGGAAATGAAAGAATAAACATTGTGAATGAAATGGAATCCATATTGTGTCCAATAGGGGATCTTTTAAACATACTAACTTCATTTAAAATGTATCTCAAGTCAATGATATAAAAACTAAAGACTATATTTTGGCAGAAGCAAAAGTTGACAGGAACCAACTATCTTATTGATTTAATAATTTAGCCTATTCAAGGTGAGGGTCACTTGAGGGTAATACTAACCTGAAGTCCACTGATATGCTCTTAACCACAGAGAGAAGTTAAAGATAGCAACCTGAAAGTCAGTTTGACTGGATCTAAAGGGGAATCTAGAATATTTTGGGAACATTGCCTGTATAAAGAAAGGAAAGAAAAAAAAAAGAAAGAAAAGAAAGGAAAGGCTCCAGGCCCAGATAGAGCCTTCTGGTCTGTGATGGTTCCTTTACCAGACCTTGGATGCCACGTCTGTTTCCAATCCCACAACACCTAGAGGAAGCTAGACTTCCTGGAGCTCTAACATACTCAGGATTCTAAATGAGGAGACCATGACACCTGCCCCAAACTGAAAGTCATTGGGACCACCAAGGACCCAGGAACTCTACTCCAGCCAGTGGCATGTGTTCCTTCCTATCTGTGCCTGTGCCTGGAGCAGAACTTGGAAGCCAACTTTGCACCAAATCCCACAACACCCAGAGAAAACTGGACTCCATGAAGCTTGAATATGCCTAGGAACATAGGATCAAAGAATCACAGGATCTCAGGAGCTTAGTCACACCAAGATTTTAGGATCCCAGAGACACCTGACTCCCAGGAGCTCCTACACTTAGGATCTCAGAATAACAGGATCACAGAAACAGCTTGACTCTAAGGAGTTCTGACACAAACAAGATAACAGAAGAGACAGGCTCCAGTCAGAGAAAGTGAGTACAGTAGCACTAGAGATAACTGGATAACAAAAGGCAAGTGCAAGAACATAAGCAACAGAAACAAAGGTTACTTGGAATCATCACAACCCAATTCTCCAATCAGAGGAAGCCCTGGATATCCCATCACACTTGAAAAGCAAGATTGGAATTTAAAATCACTTCACATAATGATGATAGAGGACTTTAAGAAGGACATAAACAACTTCCTTAAAGAAATACAGGAGAACACAAGTAAACAGGTAGAAGCCCTTAAAGAAGAAACACAAAAATCAAGTTTTTAGACCTTGTGGAACAAAGAATTAAAAAGAGAAGTTATAATGACTCTTGTACTTTTCTTAAATGTGACCAGTTATTCAGACTCAATCATGGACTGGTCTAGAAATCAATCCAGTATAGGTAAAAAGCAGTCTTCATTTAGAAAGCTAATTCTGGACATTTTCAGAGACACATTTGGAAGTTAGCTTCAGTTCTCTGTGATGTTATGTTAGCAAGAGATAAAGTTGGGACAGGATCTGAATTTCAAACAAGTATTAGTACATGTGGTATGGCTCTTTTAATTGTCAAGTTAAACTTACTTTTGTTTCTTCTACAGTATTTCATTGCATTGATTGTACACTCTCTAATTGTGTTAATGTGTTGAAACCTGGCATATCTATTACAGAGGTTTATCAACCAGCTTTTGATTTATTGCCCTGAGTATTACAGTACCTTGGTATTCTGAAAAAAGCTTGCAAGTACTGGAAGAAGTGAGTCAGCTTTATGCACAAGCAAGAGGGTAGTAGGCTTGATTATTGCTGGTATAACACCTTTAATTACATTTATTGCTAGCGCCACTGCTTCTGCAATTTCTTTGACACAAGAAATAAAGACAGCTACTTTTGTTAATCACTTAGCAAAAAAAAATTACTAATGTGTTTAGTATACAAGAGGATTTAGACAGGTATTTTGGAACAATGAATTAATGATCTTTATTTTATTCAAATTATTTAAAGGAGGGTCTGAATTTAAGAGTAAGGAGTCATCTCATGTGTCATTCAAATACCATTGGATTTGTGTTAAGTCTAAAATTTACAATGATATTCATTATAATTAGGAAAAAGTTTAAAGACTCTAGCAGTGTATTTGGCATAATTCTAACACCTCTCTGGATGTTTTAGCTTTGCATAGTGAGCTTATAAATTTAAAGAATGCTGTTCTGCTGTGCATTGATGTGCAGATACTGTTGGTAAAATTATCCATGCACCAAGGTCAGTATTTCTATTTTGGTCAAGCTTCAAGAATGGCATATATAGCTTGATCAGGCTACCCCCTTTTGTCCTAGGAATACTTTAATTCCTGCCCATGGTTTTAAAGCTTTTCTTCAACAACATCAACATGTTGGCAGCCAAAGTACATGGCTTGAAACTGAAAATGTACCCCCCAGACAGATATATTAATTTCTAGCAAGCCAATGATGGATGATGGGTAAGATTCTGCACAGAGTCTTACCAATCTAAGACAGAAGTGCATTAATTTTGATAATACCTATTCCAAGATGGATAAGGAAGGCATTCTTGTCAGAATGACCTAAGACAGGATCAGTCTTGTTTATGAAATAAAAAAGGGGGAGATGTGAAGATCACTTGGGGCTGCCTGGCAGGAATCTCACATTGGCCAAGGATGAGGAAATGGGCTTGGCAGGAATATAACATTAGGCTAGAAAGAAGTAATTTCAGTCTGAAATATTAATCTTAGGCTAGAACAAAAAGTCATTTTAGGCAGGAATCTAAATCTTAGGCTAGAACAAAGAAGTAGTCTTCAGGCTTGAAAATGACTTTGAGATAGGACTGGTAAATAGTCTCATATATTTTGATCATCCTGATAATCCCTTAGAAAGAGTGAACATGGCAGTGATCATGAGACTTTGTTTATTGCCTTGCTTGTTCTTTGACTATTTGCATATGCTGTATTGCTAGTTCTTCAACCTAGAACTGACCTTAATACTTGCATGTAATTAAAATGATATAAAAGCCAATTGGGAAAAAATGTAGTAACTTTCATGAAAATTAATATTTATGTATATATATATGTATATAAAAGAAGCATATCTACAGTAAAGCTACTGATGATAAGAACTGATCTTTAGTTTATTACCTTCATAGCATTGCTTTTAGTCTAGGGATTCATGTTCAATATGGTAAGGTGAATAGATGTGTATATAATCACATGAGAGATTGTGAACTGGGCAGATCCTCTAGCACCCTAATGTACTTGACATCCCAAACTTTAATATCATGTTTATGTATATTTCCTTTTTCTTCTTGTTGTTTTCTTTGTATATGCTTGTTGTAAAGTGAAATCTAAATATATATCTATCCTTTTGTTCTTTTGAAACACTCTCCCACTCTGTCTCCTGTAGTGCTTTCAGATTTGCAGTCTTCCTGTAGCCTCCCACGTGCTGGCATCATAGACACAGCTTAGCATGAACAGAATGTGGGAAAAATATTCTTATGAAGTGTTGTTCTTATAAAAGAAATAAGAAATAGTCTAACACAATCACTATGCTTGCCTTTCTTTACTAAAAGATGTAATACTTTCTGTGATATCCATAACTTTGTTTTTATTGAAGAAATGAGCAATCTGTGTTTGCTACACTTTCTCAGTCACAAATCCATACAATGAGGCACTTGGAGTTAAAGATTTTTTTAGGGCCATGTTAGCTGAGCCCAAAAAAGGGTTCACCTCTGACTCTAAACAGGCCGGACTCCCTTAATTTCTGTTAGAAATAATCCCATTATGACTTTATTTACATATGTATACTTTTAAAAATATTATATATATAGAAATATACACACACATATATATATACATATATATATGTATATTTCAGATAGCATTGAAGCAAATCTGTGCAAATAGTTAACATTATAGAGTATAATACTATTGCATAGAAATTTACTCCATATAAAAACTAAGTAAAAAATTTAAAAAATACATAGGAATCAAAATAATCTGGTACAAGTGTGTTTGGAAACTCAAGAAGAAAATCTATTGTATTTGAAAAAAAAACTGTATAACACATGGAGTCAATATTTACTGCTGTTACTTCCAAAAGAGCTTTTCAATAAAGATCACAAGAACTCCTCTTTGTTAAATCATAGAGAAGAGGCCTTTATAGCTACTGTACAGTTCATTGCATTACGTCCTCTCTATCTTCTGGTTCATCTGATAGAGAAAAATATGTATTTCAAATGTGAAATAAGAATAACTAACTATAGAAACATGGATAGTTTTGCGCTAAAACAAATAGCAAAATGATATAGAGCCATTAAATCTTAGAGTTTTGGCTGTATATAAGTTTGGATAATGCGTTGTTATTCATGTTTTAGCCATGCTAATTTTTACAGTATTTTCTCATTGAATATTGGTTTGCTTTCTTCTCTGCTAACCAAACAAAATAAGTTATCATTGTAATGAGTTGATATAGCATGTATATGATGTCATGATGTCCATAATTGCAAAATTATGTAGAGATTATTATTGAACATTGATGTTTTCTAATTTTTATTCATATGATTTAAAATTTACAATTTTTAAAGTGCTGTAATGCATTATAGATAGCAGCTGGGACTTCAAGATGAGCTTCTAAATTGTGAAAAATGCTAAAGGGAGACCACTAATACAGCTAATTTAAGGCCGTTGCTGTGTCATAATAAACTGTATTTTACAGTTCAGATCCACACCAGTACATTTAAAGCCTGACGGATGAGAACAGATTTGTTGCATGCCCCATAACTTTTACTATTGTCTTTGAAGTTATACCTTTGTGTCATAAATAAGATCTATGTATATTTTGCTATAATTTTTTTGAAAGAATTATGAAATGATTATTTAATTAAATAAGAATGTTGATTAGGCATTCTGGAGCATAACTGTTACCCTAACATCTAAAAGGTTGATATAGGAACCTTAGTGGTTCAAGTAGAGCCTGAATTACACAGTAAACCTAGGTCTCAAAAGAAGAAGCAGACAAAGGAGAAAAAGCAAGAGCTCAGCCTCAGCAGGAGGAGTTGGAGGAGGAAGAAGATCAGGAGGATGAGGAGTAAGAAGACCAAATGTGGTGTTACTGGTGTGGTAACATCCCTAGTCTCTTAGGAAATACAAAGATAAGTAGACAAAATCTGTGATCCACCAGTAGTATAATCTAATAAAAAGACAGACTTTTTAAAAGTAAGGTATAATAGAATTGTTAAAATATTAACGTTTTAGAATCAAGCTTCACTAAACAATTCTAAATAATAGTTTATTGGAAAGATAACAGCATTTATAAAAACTGAACAGAATTATAATTGAATATTCAAACTCAATTACCACAGCTCAATGACATGTGTCACAGTAGAAATAAATTTTGATACATCATAATTTAAACAGAGAGTGGTAGGTGTATTGAAATGTTGAGAATATCAGGTCCAAGAGTTATACAAGGTTAATATCACTTAATAATAAAAATGATCACTTGGACAGAACACATTTTCACAGAGTATTAAATTTAAAACTCATAATACATCTGTGTAGCATGAATAATTGCTTCCATTTTAAGAATAATGAGAGTGAGCCTAGGAATATTGCCCAGGTCAAACAACTATAAGGAGTTTGATTGATATTATATTATATGTATCATTTCTTAGGTTTTGGCCTAAAATCTTGTCTCAAGTTTTTTTTTTTTTTTTTTATCTGTTTGATATTTTTCAATCTAAACATTCCTTTCACTTTATTTCTACTTAGATGTAAAAACCTCATTTTATATTGTTCTTCATATTAGGCTGAAGTTTTTCACTATTTCAGATTATTTTTTTTCCACAGTCACAAATAAGATCTTTCAGTGTTGTAGCCATCTTATAAAAAAGATGAAAAGGGAAAGGAGAGGGTTTTTAATTGTTTGTTTGTTTACTTTAATTTTTTGATACATACATTTTTTGATATTAGTTCCCCTCCTCTCTCCATTCTAAAACCTCCCAGATGCCCTTCCCTGTTCTTTAAACTGCTTGCCTCTTTTATGAAAAAGTGTTATTACATATATATTCCAAAATATATTTCAAAAAATATATACCTATTGAGTTCATGTTGTTTTACTTGTATGATCATTTTTAAGGGTGACTGTTTGAGAATCCAAGATACTATAAGTACTATGAGTACTTGGACTGAGTAACTAGACAGATTACCAGTTCTAGGCATGATCTCTCTCTTGTTGAGACAGTCATAAGTTCTATTACAGTATTGATTTTAACCCTCAAGATGTGTGTGTCACTACAACACCTATTGAGTCATTGTTCTTTGTTCTTCATTGATGTTATTTTTAAAGTACCTAACAATGCTCAAAAAATTATTTAAAGAAAATATTCTAATTGAATTTTTATCAGCATTCCAACATCATAAATGTAGTATTCCTAATAAATATGAAAATGAAGTTTGTAAAAATTTCTTTGTTTCTAAGTTAATTGAAGATGTCCAGGACATTACTGGTTTACAATACAACTTTAAATAATAGAGTGTGTTTCTTTTTAAGAATATATTTGAACCATTCAAAGTACAAATAAAAGAATTAAAGAAATGAACAAAAAGACATTGTCAACAGAAATTAGAAAAACAAAAAGAGTATGACTTTCACCAGAATTTTCCAACTAAATGTCCTCTAATCCCACTGTTGCTTAGGTAACAGACACTTTATATTAGATACATTCAAATGTTTTACTTTTAATATCCGAAGCTCCATTTTATTTTTTTCACTACTGAACGAATTCATAAGCTCTTTCTGTGTCATACAGGTGTATTGAGAAGTTAAGTGAAACAATAAGAAAAAATACTACAGTAGAAAATATCATGCTAAGTGAGTAACCGAGACCCAGAAAGACAAACATGGCATGTCTGACTTATAAGTGGATATTAGCTGTTAAATCAAGGATAATAACACAACAATTTACAGACCCAGAACCACTATGTATCAAGAAGTGGTCTTATGGGTACACATGGATATCATTGGGAAAGGGAAATAGAATAC
The DNA here is from genome assembly GCF_011762505.2 of Arvicanthis niloticus. Lineage (NCBI taxonomy): Eukaryota > Metazoa > Chordata > Mammalia > Rodentia > Muridae > Arvicanthis > Arvicanthis niloticus. The sequence continues at coordinate 60,969,927 of NC_047664.1, read as the reverse complement.
ATTTATCAGGTGGACTTGGGGATGGGAAGAAGAACGATCAGGTGAAGGAAGGTGGATGGAGAATGAGAGTACTGGAAGAGATGACAGGAACTGGAGGGCACTGGGGTGGAAGTGGGGGCACTGTAAAAATCAAGTCCAGGAGAAACTCAAAATTCTAAGGCTGACTCTAACAAGAATCCTGGTAATGGAGGATTCAAAGCCTTCATCAGTCCTCCTGTGTAATCAGACAAGAATTACAGAAGTGGATCTAAGATGCCAATCCAATCACAAAACATTCAACATATAACCTAACCCTCCTCCAAGATGTACTGGTGCAATGGAGGCTCAAATAGTCTGAATGGTCAACTAATAGCAGGTCTAGTTAAGGACCCACACCAGAGAGGAAGCCCGTGCCTGACACAGGTTGCAAATAAAAAGAGACCTGGATAGCCCAAACACCCATAATAGAAAAACAAACAAACAAACAAAAACAAATGAAATGATTCTTAAATATATTTTTATATATGCATAGATATGTGCCTGACCAAATTTTAATCAAAGCAGCTACCACAAACAGCTGATGGGAGCAGATGCAGAGACCTACAACCATACGTTAGGCAGATATCTAAATTGGAGATCTCCATTGGGAACCCATGGAAGAAAGGGAAGAAGAAATCTAGGTGTCAGAGGGGTTGAGGATAACAGGAAAACATTGACCAAAGACTTCAACTAAATAGGATTCATATGGCCTCACAAAGACTGAAGCCAGCAATCATAGAGCCTGCATGGGTCTGTGCTACTGACTTGCTGTAAATTGCTTCCTCTTGGGTTACCTAGTCCAGCATTGATAAAAGGTTTATAATTGGTCTTTTTGAATCTTGTTATGCCATGTTTAGTGGATATTTTTGGGAAGCGTGCTCTTTTCTAAAGAGACCCAGAGGAGGTGTGAATCTTGGGAAAAGAGGGGGTAGAGTGCGTGAAATAGGAGGAATGAACAGTATGAAAAAATGCAGTCAGAATATGTTGAAAATAAAAAAAAATCTATAATATTTACAAAGGATAAAAAGAAAAGTTCTTGATTATTGACCATATTTATAATAAATATGTGGTTCTATATTTAATTATCTATAAGCTAAAGTACAGGAAGATACATATTTAGGTTTTCTTGTTAAGACTATTTTACTTTAGAGTGACACTTCAGTCTTAAAAAATAACCACCAAATTGTACATTTTATCTTTATTTTCTTCTAAGTGTACATGACATTCTCTGAGTAAAGATTTTGCACAATGTGTAGTTGCAAAAACCATGATACAGTGCTCATTACATTGAAAGTGTTCTTACTGAGAACCATGCCTTTGAATTTCAACATGTTTACAATATCTGACTCAGACTTCAGAACTACATTTAAATTGTTGAACTCTATCCAACCTATCTTGCTGTGGTAATCTGAATAGGAATGACCCCCATAGACTCTGTGTTTGAATTCTTGGCTTATAGGGGAGTGGCACTATTAGGAAGTATGGACTGGTTGGAGGAGTTATATTAGTGTGGGGGTAGGCTTTTGGGTGTCATATAATCAGTCTATGCCCCATATGGCTCTTAGTTTCTTCTGCTATATAAAGAACTGGGCCTGCCATCTTCTAATCACAGTTGAAGGAAGAAAGAAAAACGTGGATCCATGGCACTTGGTGAACAGGCAACTGAGCCTTACATGGCTATCCCAAGGCCAGTAAGTACCATGTCTCAAATAAACATGTTACATTGTGACTGAGCAGTGACAACCTTTTGGTCTGGCTCTTACACATATATGGTCATAACATATACACATGCACATGGACATACATATATCTGTGAAAGATATTCTTGGTTATTAGCTTTACTACATTTAAATTAACTAAAATTTAAAAATGGAGGGCACAGCTATGAAGAAATTTGCTTATTGTGAAGGAGGAAGATTAACTTTTAACCTGGATCTTGAGTTGGAATGACACACCTTAATTTGGGCCACACTTTTGCTGGAAGCTTATCCAAGGACAAGGAAAAAAGAGACTTTTTCTTTTTGCAATGAGTTCATTGTCATTAGAGCCTAGTTTTTGGAATTCCAGCAGATACTGAAGACTAGATGATATATGTTGTTTCCCACACTGAGCAACTATGTATTCTTTGATGGTTTGTTCATAGCCAGCCATTGTTGTATTAGCTTGACCAAAACCTATAAATAATTGTAATTAATCTCATTTAGATAGACAGATAGACAGTTAGATAGGTAGATAGATAGATAGATAGATAGAGATGATAGTTTAGAGGAACAGAATATAGAAGATAGATAGATAGATAGATAGATAGATAGATAGATAGATAGATAGATAGATAGGTTTATTCTCAAATAGGTTCTGTTACTCCAGAGAACCATTACAAATACATACATACACATACACACACACAGAGGAAAGAATAAAATAAATGTCCCAAAGTTTTAAGCATTTTAACACCCCTGACTTATCAGGTAGCAAAAATTTGATATAAAAAGCTTGTTATTTATTATAAGAAAGATTTAACTAACTTCACCTTATGCTGTTGTAAATAAAATCTCTATACTAATTAATTGCAGCATTTGCAGAATGAAATTAAACAATCACAATGAAGAAGGTACCACCAGTCATGAATTTTGAAAAAGCCATTAGTGAAACAAGTACTCAAGTTTGTAAGAATAAAGAATGTTTCAAGATAGAAAGATATATTTAAACATCCTTGACTTTAGGAGTTAGCTAGGTAATTCTAAATTCCTCTTAAAATCTTGATAGCCCAGGTGCACAGTTACTGAGTATTTCTTATTTGCACCTAGAAATTATAACATTTCTCATAGTCATTAAACTTTTCATACACAATATGTTGAATTAGTCAACTACAATTACTGAAAGACTTATTTTTTGCTTTGTCATCACTCTGTGACCCTATGGTTGCTTTCATTAGTATACCTCTCTCTGTGTGTGTCTCTCTTTCTGTCTCTCTCTCTCTCTCTGTGTGTCTCTATCTTTTTGTCTTTGTCTGTCTGTGTAGTTCTCTGTCTCTCTCTGTCTCTCTTTCTCTGTTTCTCTCTCTTTCTTTCCATACATACACAAACATACACACACATTGAAACACACACACACATACACACACACACACACACACACACACACACACACACACACACACACACAACTTCTATATTGACTTTATCTTCCTGGATGGCTACTTAGCATTAAACCCCAAAATATTCTTAAAATACCAGCCCAAACTCCTCTCATAGCCACATTTCCTCCTGAAGATCTACTTGGAAATCACTGTATTCCGGGAATTTTCTTAAAAACAATATTCTATTTACATCTCTGGAAAATATGTAATATTTTAAACAATGCATTTAAAGTGGAAATTATTTGATTCTACAAAGACAGTAGTGCTATAAGTTTTTGGTAAGTAGTTTATGTCTTATTGTTCTTACAAGTCCTGAAAATAATGCTTGAAAAATACCATATTTATTTAGTTTTATTTTCAACTTAAACAATTGTCTACTTTAAAACTACTTGTGCCATGTACATTCATCTAGGGTATCTTTAAGTACCATATGTTTCTTGCCTTCGCTCTCTTTGCTTTCCTTCATCTTATGTCTTCTTTAATATCTACTGTTAATGCTGTGAAATATGTGGACTATTTCATATAGTCTTGCATGGGAAGAGATATTCTTAATCAATTTCATACATGTTCTAGTGTTTTCACTGATATTTGCTCATTGAATTATGCTTCAGGAATGTCTTCCTCAAGGTAAAGTCACATACAGATAAGTTTAATCTAGATATACTGAAGTCATGGTTGGTAAGCAGGGCCCATGATATTTCACTCATCTCACAAAATAAGATATAAAATGTAGTCACAAGCTACAACTCCTACAAAGAATGTATGAAATAATCCAAACCACATAATAAAGTAGCTTGTTCAGAATAAGTAAGTGTAAAATTATGATCTTCATTAAACATAATTTTAGTTTCTTTAAAATCTCAGTCATCTTGAGTTTGTAGTTTTCTGATACTAACATTGCAATGTTGGCCAAATTTCTTTGTACTTCTGATGTTAACCCAATGCTTGTTTTAAGATTAAAAACATTTGTGTTACTTGGATGCTGGACATAAGAATACAATGATGACAATAGTATTGTGTTATCTATAACCACATTTGGCATATTACCAAAACTTTGTTTCATATGCATATATATTAATGAGTTCCTTTACTCCATGTAAATGACAAATTATAGTACATTAATTGATGTTCTTTATTATTGAATAAAGACATTTTAATGTTAATATTTAATGTTAGTACTTATGATTACTTTTGTAGCTGAGAAATAAAATATATTCTTAATATGGGCAATGCCTGGTTTATTCCTCAAGTCTGAACAGAAAATTGCAACTCTACAAAGTGTAGTAATTAATATACAATACATTGTTCTTCAATTGAAGAGATAAGGATAAAAATTAAGAGATATAAGTTTATCTCAGAATGAGACAACTAAAATGTTTCTATTAATATTAAACTAAATATGTGTCTATCAACATTGAATAATTATTTACACACATATGTACATTTATGCACATTTATACATATAAATGCACACACATACACACACATATATACATATATATTATGTATATATGGAAACATTTATAAATGATAATATCATTTAATATCCCTTCACTAAATGTAAAGAGTTCCTCATAATCTCTTTCCTCTGTTCTGGCAAAAGTTTCTTCACTAATAAGTATAAGCTTAGACATCACCCTTTTCTAGTTTCTTTTCTGAGCAACTGAGCCACATTGTCAGAACCAATAATTCCAAGTCCTCATGCCTCAATACTTTAATTTAATTTTCACGTGTCTATCAATATGTTTCTCACATCTATGAACAAATAGAAAAGAAAGAGAAATGTTTCCCTTTAGATCCAGACACTAAATAGTTGATGCTTTGAGAGTTCTATTGCCAAATATGCACATGATTAGATCATTCAGTGTCAAGAGAAGCAGCCAATCAAACCTTAAGAATACCACTATTCTCCAACCACAGGTGGCATCTTACATTGACTTACAAAATGAAATCCACTGAAATTCCATTTATCAAGGGCAGAAGTTCTCAAGGAACTCGTGTATGTGTTCTACACTACAGCTTCTCTTCTAAGACCATGATGCAAGTTGGCATTAGTAAATCTCTTCTTAATTTTAATTTAGGTAAATAAGAAATCTGCAGCTTAGAAAGTGAGACTGGGGATGACCAGTATGCAGCACCTAGTGTTGAGTGACTTTTAAATTTTAAATTAATTAAAATCAAATAAAACTCAAAATTTAATTTCTAAGTCACACTAATAATTTCTGAGATCTCAGTAATCATGTGTTGCTAATAGATACTGTGTTTATAAGAAACAGAAATTGTTCATCACTACTGCAAGGTTTATCAGAGGTGCATGCTTGGATGATGAAGATAGTAAGGCAAGCATATGGGCAATAAGACATTAAGCAGGGTTTTAGGCAGCAACCACAATCATGCTATTAGGACAATAGGTTTCATATGATAAAAGTTAAGTTCAGTATGCACAATAAAATAAATATATGAGTTGGTTTATGAACTAAGTAATTATACATATCTAAAACATTATACTGTTTGAAGACTTATTTAATAGATTTTTGTATAATATGTGCACACCACAAAGTTTTTATTACTAATGATTCACAGCAGTTATCTCAAATTTTAAAAACAAAACTACTGGTCAACAAAGATTTTTTTAATGTTTTGGGTAATTTTAAAGGGTATTTTGAAGAAGACTCAGTGACATTTTTAATTTTAAACATTACTTAAGGTTCTACAATGACCGACAATGGTATGCTTTACATAATATATAAGAATATAGAAAGAATGGTAGATTGGTAGATGATAGATTGATAGATACATAGATAGATAGATAGATAGATAGATAGATAGATAGATACATACATACATACATACATACATACATAAACACATATATACATAGATATATAGATACATAGAAAGAAAATAGACGAGATTACATACTTTCTGGGGCAGGTATATATGACAATTATAAAGCTTAATGATTTCCACAATTGATCGGATAATTGATGTGGGAGGCTGGTTCAGTCCTGGTATAACAGCTTCAAAAAAATAGGAAGCTAGCTGTGCAACAATCTAAAGCTGAAGGTCATAGGATATTGAGAAGATGTAGACAGTGATGCAAATTTTAGAATTTAAGAGCTGTAGAACCTGTGTTGTTAAGATGTAAGAGCAAGAAAGTAAGTGTTCAAACTAAGAAAAAGGAACTAAACTCACTATTCCTAATATTTCTTCTATAAAGAAAATTCTGCTGAATAGCTGATATCTATTTATTTTTGTTTCTGAGCTCAAATACTCTCTTACTTTAGTCTTGATAATCTTTTCTTCTGTTTTCCTACCATATTGTCACTATTAATTTATCATCTTGCTGATAATTTATTGATAGGATTTAAAAGAAATGCGAGCCATTGCATATCAATAATGTTCCTGTGGAGGCTTGATGCTCCAGTATAGTGGAATGCTAGAGCAGTGAAGTGGGATTGGATAGGGAGAGGGAGGCACACTCACAGAAGCAAAGGGAAGGGGAAATGGGATGGAGAGTTTGTAGAGGGAAGACCAGAAAGGAGGACAACTTTTGAAATGTAAATAATTTTAAAAGCCAATAAAAATAATTACAAAATCAAGCATGAACACAATTCAGTCAGAACAAAGGAGCAAAAGGTTGTGTCAGTTACACACAAATATCTTGTTCTGAGAACTGTATTGCAGGCAGAAAGGGAAAAAAAAAAAGATGATGATACTTGAATGTAATAGGCTGAAAGCCAATTTTCCCAGAAGTCACTGTTGGAACTGCAGACATACTCAGGACTCAACTGTTGAAATGTCTTTGAATGCCTTCTAAGGTATCTAGTTTGAACAAATAAAACAATTTATAATGGAAAGTAAGGACACAAGCTTATCAGGTTTTTGTCTGATCAATCAGAATTTATTTGGATGTTAAGATCACAGAGATCAATGTTATTACACCAGGAACTTTAAAGGCCATGGCATAATTGAGTATGTGATGCAAGTACTAAACAGTAGTATGTCCACCTTCTGATAATGACTAAAATCAACAGTTAGTGTTCTTATGAGTCAGTTTCTTTATGTGCCAAAGATATTGGTGTAGTCACTCTGATTTTATTTTTCCTTTTCAGTAGATAAAAACAATAGTCTGGAAAGTGTTTCTTCCCTGGGCTTTGTGCATAATCTCTTGTCCTTAGGACACAATTATAATATTTAAAGAAGATAATCAACAATAAAATATTGAGATTTGTCTTCCAATCATGAAAACTTAAGTTAGCTTACAACTTAAATAACCTTGGAGGATAATTCTGTCCTCATAGTAATAATATAGCTCAAGCTTCAGCTAGGTCAGTGAGAATGCATTTCACTGAGGATGTCTGAAATGCCCAGCAAACCAGGGTTCCCATTTCCATATTCACGGATTTCACAATAATTCTGTAAAACTCATATGTTTAGGTTGGTATTAGACCATAGATTCATTGCTATGAAGCAGCACAAAGTCAGCATGACATTCCAAAGTAGAATTACGGCTTTTTCTGGTGATGTCTGTAGTACTCAGAGGTTCAGGGCAAAAGTGCACTGAACTCAGATTTTATTATTTTAAAGGCAGGAAAAAATTAAGAGACAATAGAATATAATAAGAACAAGATGGTTCTCTTGAGAAATTTTTTTCTGTGGAGGGACCAGAGAATAAGAAGAGGTTTTAAAGAAAGAATATTTTTGTTAAGTTGGAACTTGGTTATTCTTAATTTTCTAGGTTGTTTTATAGTAATAGCTAAGATATGAAGCTGTAGAAGAGAAAATAGACTAGTAGTTGTGGAGCACACATGGAGACTGAATTGAAAATCTGCTATATACATTCTAGGGTCCTCATCCTATCCTATGTATGTTCTTTGGTTTATAGTGCAGTCTCTGAGAGCTCCCAGAGGTTCAAGTTAGTTGACTCTGTTGGTTCTCCTGTGGGGTTCCATTCTGCTTCAGACCCTTCAATCCATCCCCCAACTATTCTGTAAGAGTCCCGAACCTCTGAATCTGTTTCAGTAAGCTGCTGAGTAGAGCCTCCCTGAGGACAGGCTCCTGTCTACAAGTACAACAGAGTATCATTAGTAATACCAGAGATGGGTGCTTGCCCATAAGATAGGTTTCAAGTTGGGCTGCTGAGTGGTTGGCCATTTTTTCAGAAACTGCTCCAATTTAAATTTGCCTATGCATATTTTTTTTTAAGACCAGACAGATTTTTGGGTCAAAAGTTTTGTGGGAGTGTTGGCTTCCTTATCCCTCCACTGGAAGATATGTCTAGCTACAGGACAGGTGGCTTTTCCAGGTTCCATTTTTCTCACTGTTAGGCACCTTGGCTAAGGTCACCCCAGTTGACTTCTGGGAGCCTACCTCATCTCAGGTCTCTGGGACATCCTGAAGATGCTCCCCCAACCCTAAACACCTGGCAGCTACAGATTTCTATTCATTCTCCTGGCCCTCTTGTTCTCTCTACTCTGCCTCTGCATACCTGATCCTGCCTTCCCCATTCCCCTCCTACACCCTTCTCCCACCTTCTTCCCTCCCTCCTATGACTAATAAATATTATTTTCTTTTAAAAAATTAACTTTGTTTGTATTGAAGCACATAATTTATTTCTGAATTTAAAATGTTGACTCTGTTTTCCATGTCATTTTAATGAAATGTTATTGGCAAATATTTACTTCTAAGAAGAATGTCACAGGTTGTCTACACAATGACAAGCTGTTCTCCTATTGTTACCTCTGGATACAGGGCTAGATTATGTTGAACGAAAAAGAGTATAGTTTTGACTGTTTTCCATGCTATATTTAGTGTCTGAAGTATGTAAAAGCAGAAATTATCAGATTCCAAAAATAGACTTGTATTGATATTATTATCTCTTGTAACTCAGTTAACATAAAACTTAAACAAATCAATATGTTAAAAATGTAACATTACTTAGCACCTGAAACCCAAAGGTCTTAAGAATTGATTGCATACTTGTTCACCATGTTTATTATCTCCTCTTTCAAAATTTGGAGAGACTAGGAAGTACAAGAAAATTTCTGCAGCCTACTTCTTTAGCACTGTTTCAAGGATTGCCAAAGTCATTTATTTCTGTGAGCTCAAGATGGCACCTGCACCCTCTTCTTAGATGACTTGGAGCCTGTAGTGAAGCTGCAAGGCCTCTTGGAAACCTGCTCAGCAGGGGAGGGCTAGAGGCTTGACACACACTCCATCACTGCTTTGATGTCTCCTGCAGTTCACAAAGTCTGCATCTCATGTAAATGTGGAGTTCAAATTGCCAACTAGCACTTGTTACCTGAGAATATACATTTCCATGGTTTTGAAATTTAATTTCTTTTTCTAATTGCACATTCCAAAGGTTTAAAAGACACACACACACACACACACACACACACACACACACACACACACACACATTCCCTGTTCCCAAATCAATCAGTTCCATTCCGCTTCTTCGTTATAGTTTACAGTATTTTTAAATATTCAATCTCAATCACTTTTACAGGTTATACAGACCCCTTTAATAATTCTTGATATAGTTAACAGAAGTAGGAACTACTAAAACAAGTCAATATGCTAAAACTTAACATTACTTAGCACTTGAAACTCAAAGGTCTTAAAAATTGATTGCACAACTAATACTAATAAAGTTGAGGTAATCAGGACAAACTCAAACTTTGAAGTTATTATGTCTTCAAATATTCATCAAAAAATAAAAATGAAGTCTCAGGAAAGAAACTAAGTTGGTAGATTGCTTGCAGAGGATACACTAGGCCCTGGGCTTGTTCTTGAGCTTAACAAAGAAAAAAAAATTCCCCAAAGTAAATTAGCCATAGTGTCTCACTCTTGGGATTCCAACAGGCAGGGAGGTAGAAGCAGGAGGATGAAAACTCTAATGTAACTTTGGGCTATCGTCAGCTGCATGGCACTGTGCTTCAAAAACAGTGCAAATAAGAAGACCTCTTAAGGCACACCCAAAAGTGGGAAACTGCACCTGGTCCCCTGAGATCTAATTTCCAGCCCACAAATCTGCTCTGTCTGCATTCTCCAAGGCCTGTCAGTATCAGAGACAACAACATCTCATCAGACACATTTACCCACCAAATATCCTTAAAAGCACACCCAACAGTGGTAAACTCCTCCTGTCTCCTAAAGTCATTTTCCAGCCTACAATATTCCCTGCTTTCCAGGTGGCTACAATGGTACTAGGGACCAAAGAAGTAGGGTTACCTAAAAAATCCAGAGATCCCATAGGCCACAAAAATCTCAGGGGAGACATGAGCTAGTCCTGAAGACTAGTCACCAGAACCTAAAAGAAGCTCCCACATACCACCAGGACACTTCCTTAGCTATGTTCATAGTGGCGTTAATCATAATAGACAGAAACCAGGAAAAAATCCTAGAAGCCCCTCTAGCAAAGAGTGGATAAAGAAAATGTGATTCCTGGGCCACTTGGACTTGAGCTTTGTACAAGAGATAAGAAAGGATTGATTTACATTCTTGTACATAATAATCTCCACTTGAACTAGCACCATTTGGTGAAAATGCTCTCTCTTTTCTTTTTTTTTATTTTTTATTTATTTATTTTTTTTGGTTTTCGAGACAGGGTTTCTCTGTGTAGCCCTGGCTGTCCTGGAACTCACTCGGTAGACCAGGCTGGCCTTGAACTCAGAAATCCGCCTGCCTCTGCCTCCCAAGTGCTGGGATTAAAGCGTGCGCCACCACTGCCCGGCGTGCTCTCTCTTTTCAACTGGATGGTTTTACCTCTTTTCTCAAGATCAAATGATCAAATGGTATGTGGGTTCATTTCTGTGGCTGCCAATTCTGTTCCATTGATCTACCTGCCTGTCACTGTACCAATACCATGCAGTTTTTTATCACTATTTCTCTGTGATACAGATTGAGACCAGGGATGGTGGTTGCTCCAGAAGTTCTTTTATTGTTGAGAATAGTTTTTGCTATCCTGAGGTTTTGTTATTTCAATGAATTTGAGATTTTTTTTTCTAACTCTGTGAAGAATTGAGTTGGAATTTTAATGGGGATTGCATTGAATCTGTAGGTTGCTTTCAACAAGATGGCCATTTTTACTATATTAATCCTGCTAATCCATGAGCATGGGAGATCTTCCATCTTCTGAAGTTTTCTTCAAATTCTTTCTTTAAATACTTGAAGTTCTTGTACAGATCATTCTTTTGTTTGGCTAGAGTTACACTAAGATATTTTATATTATTTGTGACTATTGTGAAGAGTGTTGTTTCCCTAATTTATTTCTCAACCTCTTTATCCTTTGAGTAGAGGAAGGCTACTGGTTTGTTTGAGTTAACTATATATCCAGCCAATTTGCAGAAGTTTTTTATTTGGTTTAGGAGTTTCTCTGGAGGAATTTTGGGGTCACTTAAGTATACTATCATACCATGTGCAAATAGTGATATTTTAACTCCTTCCTTTTAAATTTGTATCCCTTTGATCATCTTTTGTTGTCTAATTGCTCTAGCGACAATTTCAAGTACTATATTGAATAGATATGACGAAAGTGGGCAGCCTTGTCTAGTCCCTGATTTTAGTGGGATTACTTCAAGTTTCTCTCTATTCAATTTGATATTGGCTACTGGTTTGCTGTATATTACTTTTACTATGTTTAGGTATGGGCCTTGAATTCCTGATCTTTCCACGAAAGGATAACATGAAATAATCATAACATGAAAGGATCATGAATTTTGTCAGTGTCTAATGAAATAATCATATGGTTTTCTTCTTTGAGTTTGTTTAGGTAGTGAATTACACTGATGGATTTCTATATATTGAACTCTCCCTGCATCCTGGGATAATGCCTACTTAATCATGGTGAATGATTTTTCTGATAAGTTCTTGAATTTGGTTTGCCAGAATTTTATTGAGTAATTTTGCATCAATACTCAAGTCCAAGTGAATCAAGGACCTCCAGATACACTGAATCTAATAGAAGAGAAGGTGAGGAAAGCATCGAACATATGGGCTCAGGGCAATAGATCCTGAACAGATGGCTTATACTCTAAGATCAAGAATTAACCAATGGAACCACATAAAATTACAAAGCTCCTGTAAGGCAAAGGGCACTGTCAGTAGGACAAAATGGCAACCAACAGATTGGGAAAAGATATTTATTTACCAATCCTCCATCCAATAGAGGGTTAATATCCAATATATACAAGGAATTCAAGAAGTTAGTCTCCAGAGAACCAAATAACCCTATTAAAAAATAGGGAACAGAGCTAAACAGAGAATTCTCAACCGAGGAAACTCAAATAGCCAAGAAACACCTAAAAAAATTTCAATATCCTTAGTCATCAAGGAAATGCAAATCAAAACAACCCTGAGATTTCACCTCATACCAGTCAGAATGGCTAAGTTAAGAAACTCAGGTGATAGTAGATACTGGAGAGGATGTGGAGAAAAAAGAACACTCCTCCATTGATGGTGGGGTTGGAAGCTGGTACAACCCCTCTAGAAATCAGTCTGGAGGTTCTTCAGATAACTGGACATATTACTACCTGAGGACCCAGCTATACCACTCCTGGGCATATACCCAGAAGATGCTCCAACATATATTAAAGACTCATGCTCTACTACATTCATAGCAGTCATATTTATAATAGCCAGAAGCTGGAAACAACCCAGATGTCCCTCAACAGAGGAATGGATACAGAAAATATGGTATATTTACACAATGCAATACTAATCAGCTACTAAAAACAATGACTTCATGAAATTTGTAGGCAAATAGATGAACTTGAAAATATCATCTTGAGTGAGGTAACCTAGTCACAAAAGAACATACATGGTATGCACTTGCTGACAAGTGGATATTAGCCCCAAAGCTCAGAATATCCAAGGTACAATTGACAGATCATATGAATGAAGCTCAAGAAGAAGGAAGACCGAAGTGTGGATGCTTCAGTGCTTCTTAGAAGTGGGAACAATACTCATGGGAGGAAATATGGAGACAAAGCATGGAGCAGAGACTGAAGGAAAGGCCAACCAGAGTCTGCCCCACCTGGTGATCCATCCCATATTCAGTTTTCAAACCTGGAAGCTATTAAGGGTGCTGGGAAGTGCTTGCTGACAGGAGCCTGATATGGCTATCTCCTGAGAAGCTCTGCCAGATCCTGTCAAATACAGAGCCAGATGCTTGCAGCCAACCATTGGACTGAGTGCGGTGTCCCAGATGGAGGAGTTGGAGAAGGGATTGAAGGAGCTGAGGGGGTTTGCAGCCCCATGGGTGGAACATTGTTTCAACTGGCCAGAAGCCCTAGCGCTCCCAGGGACTGGATCACCAACCAAAGAGTACACCTGGAAGGACCCGTGGCTCCAGCCATGTATGTGGCAGAGGATGAACTTGTTGGACATCAGTGAGAGGAGTGGCCCTTGGTCCCATGGAGGCCCAGTGTAGGGGAATGCCAGGGCAGGAAGACAGGAGTGGGTAGATGGGTGGGAGAACACCCTCATAGAGGCAGGTGAGGTGGATGAGATAAGGAAGTTTCCAGAAGGGAGACCTGGTAATATTTGAAATGTAAATAAAGAAAATATCCAATAAAAATAGAATAAATATTTCCTGGGATTTTTTTTTAAAAAAAAAAGAAAATGTGGTACATTTACACAACTGAGTATTACTCAGTCATTAAAAATAATGATATCATGTAATTTCAGGGAAATGAATGGAACTAGAAAAGATCATTCTGAGTGGGATAACCCAAATACAGAAAGATAAGAATGGTATGTACTCAATTATAAGTGGATATTACCCGTAATGTATAAAATGACCATGCTGCAAAACACGGTCATAAAGAAGCTAAGTAACAAGAAGGGCTTAAGGGGAGGACATTTGAATCAGTATTAGAACAATTAGGATGGGAAATAGGTTAGATATCAGGGGTGGATGAATGGAGGAGATTGTAAGTTTGATGGTAGTTGAAATAAAAACAAAGGGGAAGAGGTGTATGTGTGGGGGTAATACAAGGAATAGAGAAATATAAAAGACAGTTGTGTTGGGGTTGAATGTCTGGGATCAGTTAGAAATCTAAGACTAAGGAAACTCCCAGGGATCTATTTAGGTAACCTTAGCTAAGACTCCTATCAATGGAGAATATGAAGTCTGAACAAGCCATCTCCTGTAACTAGATGTGGTGGTTTGAATATGCTTGTCTCTGGGAGTGGCAGTGTTTGGAGGTGAGGCCTTATTGTTCTAAGTGTGCCCTTGTTGGAGGAAGTGTGTCACACTATGAGTGTGGGCTTTAAGGCCCTCATCTTAGCTTTCTGGAAGCCAGTCTTCTCCTGTCTGCCTTTGGGAAAAGATGCAGACCTCTCAGCTCCTCCTGTGCCATGCCTCCCTAGATGTTGCCATGTTCCCACCTTGATGATAATGGACTAAACTTCTGAACATGTCAGCCAGAACAAATTAAATGCCCTTTATAAAAGTTGGCCTGGAGCACTAAGGTCTGTCAGATGATCCTGGTCTGGAAGGCTGAAGATCAGATGCCCCCTCATTTTGTAGTATAGGGAGTGTCCAGGTGTTCAGCAGTCTCTATAAATTGGCTAAGTTTTAGAAGCTATGCTTTGTGCTTCCCATAATTTTAGTTAACTCAGCCATTCTGGATTTCTGACGGGGTTGAACACTTACAGTCTCATAGCCAATCCTGGCTATTTACCCTGAGAGAAAAGATTTGAGTGGACGGTTTTCAGCTGACATTCATTCTAAAGCCAAGGAAAATGCCAGGTTCAGAACTAAGTGTTTTAGTTAGGATGGATGACAGAGGTTCTGGTTAGTCAACAAAATGATGGGCTGGGTATTAGGACTATCCTGTACCTCACTGGTACAAGTTGGCATAATTATGCTCTAATTGTATTTTGAGAGAAAAGTTTTATTTTAACAGGAAGGGTGATATGTAGGAGGAGCTAAGGGGGAGGAGTACTGAGAGGAAGAAAAGGAGTAAGGAGAGGAGGAGAAGAAAGAAAGGAGAAGCTAGGTGATGAGAGAGAGAAAGAGAGAGAAAGAGGGGGTGGGATATTGAGGCAGATGTTCACGTGTCTCCACCAGTCAAAGATACTTGATATATCTAGGTTGGATATTGGGTTACACTTCTGATTGAGCATTGCCAAACTTATTAAGCCTTTGATTAACATTTTTAAAAAGTGTATAAAAGCAAAAAGGAAAATGGGGCAAGGGGTAGGGGTTTTCTGGGATGGGGTGAAATAGGGAAAAGGAATGGCATCTGAAATGTAAATAAAATATCCAATAAAAAAAAAAGTTGCCTTGGTCATGGTGACTGTTCACAGCAGTATAATGCTAATTAAGACACCAGGTGAAATTTCCAATGGAGGTATTAGGGGGATCAACCTACCCATAAAAACTTTCAGGCACAATTTGTCCCAAATTAAAGATGGATCATAATTTGAATGAACTGCCTACTAATGACTGAGACTCCTGCTACAAATGGAATCTACACCTGACTACTTTATTAATGATATTCTGCTATAGTTTCAGATAGGAGCCAACCATAAACATCACCAGTGAGGCTTTACCCAACAACAGATGGAAACTGATGCAGAAACTCACAGCCACGCATAAAGTGCAGCCTGCACTATCTATCCTATGGAAGAAGGACAATAAAATTGAATGAGCCAGGGGGATTAAAACACCACAAGAAAACTTACAGAATCATTCTACCTGGGCTCATCTGGGCTCATAGGGAATGAACCTCCAAACATAGAGCATGCATAGGACAGAGCTAGGCCTTTTGCACATATGTAAAATTGTGTAAATGGACCTTCATATGGAACTCTGAAAGTGAAAGCAGGGGCTGTCTCTGACTATACTGCCTGTTTTGGATCACTTTTCCCTTAACTGTACTGCCTTGTGTAGCCTCAATGGAAGAAGATGTGTCTACTTTTATTGTGATTGATATGCAAAGTTTGTTTAATATCGAAGGGATACCTCTTCTTTTCTGAAAAGAAGAGGAAGAGAATATGGGCCAGGGAAGGTGACAGGGAGGGGCTGGGAGGAGCAGGAGAGGAAGCTAAGAGTGGGGTATAAAGTAAATAAATTAATAATAATAATAATAATAATAATAATAATAATAATAGAAAACAGCAAAAACTAAATAAGTAAAAAAATTGTAGGAATTTTTGCTGATTTTTCTGTTCTATAGTACCATTGTAACATTGTAATAACAAACTGCAAAGGTTTTCAAGTTGTGTCAATTACAAAGTCCAAATTTTAAATCTACTAGAAATACACCTAACTTCCTATGCTTACATAGTCAGATGAATAATTGAGAACACTTGTTAATTTTTCTGTGATTATCAATATCGGTAGCACCATTTTTATTTATTTTAATCAAGTATTTATACCTTTGTCAAAAATAAATTTACCAAAGAGACTTAAATTTATTACTGGACTCTATTATGTTTAATTACTTTAACTCTAATTGTGGTTCAAAACTATAGAAACATAATACATTTTAATTGGACAATGTAAATTCTCCATTTCTGACTGTCTTTTTCAAACTTATTTTGCTGTTCCATATTAATTTCATTCCTATAAAATTTTCACAATTATCTTGTTACCTTTTATATTAAATGGCATGTTAGTATGTTGTTACTTGATTATTTAATGTACAAATTAATTAAAACATTGCTTTAATGAGAAATAATGCTTGAAACCTCCATTTAAGCTGATTTAAGGCATAATAGAATAATCTTCATATTGGGTCAGCCAATATGAAGCATGTTGGAATATGTTTTAATTAACTCTAATTACTGATTTTATGCATCATTCGATACAAACAATGTATTCCAAAGTTACGTATGTTACAATCAAATATTTATAACTGATACAGATTAAATTTTTTTGCCATTTATTTACTATTCTGCGAAGATGAAGCTAAGTAACTGCGAATATTTCTAATATAAGCATAAAGACTGAGGAAGGGCTTGTTCTCTGAATTATTAATTGGAAATGATATACATGGATTAATGTTAAAAGAGGATAATCCCATATATCGAAACTATCATATTTCATACTGGTGAACTGAAGAATAAAAGGAAAACAATATTTTTAAAAAGTAACGCCATCCAGTACTAAATTACCTAAGCTTATGTTTCAGGTGTGGCCCGCTTCCTTGCCAACCTGGCAATACTGCATGACTGTCTTTGTGTGAGCGTGCCTGTTGAAGCCACACTTAACCATGAGCGTCTAGAAAGATTTTATATTTCAACTGAACAACACACATTTTTAATTTGTTTTAAAATAAAGAGATTCAATAGTAAGAGATGAAAATATTTGATATATTTTCTCTGGAAATATTTCAATGTATTTGCTTATGTCCATCTTCTCATTTCCGTCATTGTTCAGTTTGAATTTATTGATTATTTAAATTTTAAAATATTGATTAATTCAGGTGGAGCTGTTCAATTAGAGCTGCCTAGATATCCTTTTGACTTAATGTATCCTCGTTTTCTCTTCTCATAGTCCTCACACAAGGAAAGCTTTTTGTGTCTTTTTTGTTTGTTTTTATTTCCGTCCCAGGAAAGCATTATTACAGTGTTAAGTAAAGAATGCATGTGCATATACTTTTCAGTATATGCTATGAAATATTAGTTCATTATAAAAGTAATAAACCTCAGTTGAAAAGAGATTTTAAAACTGTGGACAGACAACTCAGAAAAATATTTTGCCTTTTGATGCTGTTTGTTTATAAGAGGGTACATTATTTAGACTACTGTGAAATGGCTTTACTCTAATTTTTAAAAAAATGATAATATTTTTCTGGTTGGCTGGACTTAAATCTCACTTAGATGTGCTCTTCTGAGGAGTGGAAAACATATGTGGTCCCTCTTACATGATACTATTGTTTTCACTTAGGAAAAATCAGGTAAGTGTACATATTTTCAAAAATGAGGTTAGTGCATTACCCCAGCTCTCATATCAAGCTCAAAACATCCAAGGAAGGGGTAATTATATATAGGTAGCATAGTCTACTTGTAGCTGTTCTAAAATTTTCCTTAAAATGTCTTTTCAGCTAGTAATTTGTAAATTTTATACATGATATTATATAAAAATCTAATATAGTTATCACTTGTTCTGCATAGGATTATATATCAAATAATTCCAATACAATTCATCAAATACTCAAATCTAGATGTTGTTTTGAAACAGTTTTGTAATTTATTAAAATACTCCTACTGTCATGGTCTTGATCACTCTATAAATTATGTATCTCTTCTTACAATGGATAGAACTACATTTAGTGCTAACAGACAGGAAGAAAACTGAGCTTCTCCTTTATTCTTTCTTTAAAATATTTATTATCTTTAGGTATCTATCTATTTACAAAATGCAGTGGTTAATTTATGAGTAATCTTGTCTAGGCAATAGGATCCTATTATTTATTCAAAACTGACATCGACATTGCTCTAAAGCCATTTATCCTAGTTTCCTTTGTGTTGCTATGATAAAATACTCTGACAAAAAGGGAACATAAGGGAGAAAAGGGTTCATATTAATTCATAACTCCAGGTTACAGTCTATCTCAGGAAGCAAATCAAGGTGGCAGGAATTTAAAAATAGCACCTCATGTCACATCCACAGACAACAAAGAGCAAGCAATGCTCATTTTTGTACATGTGTTTGCTTCAATCCTAGGGATCAGTTTGATTTCTTTTCTGGTACTGCCCACAGAGGGTAGGTTTTATGACATAATTTAATTTACTTATGCCAATAATATCACAGATATGACCAATGTAATAAGTGTTCACTGAGATGTTACTCAGGTGATCTTGCTGTCAACTTCACCAGTGAAATTAATATGTATTCAGTAACAGGTAATGAAGAAAGGGGCCATAAATATAAAGCAGGCAGAGAACGGTATATGGAAGACTTTTTAAAGAGAAATGTTGTAATTATATCATAATCTCAAATTTAATAAAATAAATTTTGGGGCCTACTACACCTCAATTATAAAAATGAAGAGAAAAAAAATAACCTGACAATCACATCATCTAGCACATTGGAAAAATATCTGCAATAGTTGAATTTAATGAATAAGATTACTCTCTGTTATTGGAGTGGGCATCATTCAGTAGTAGGAGACCTGAACACAGACTTACTATATGAAGAAAACGTTTGCCCCCAAGCTGCAGGATTAAAATGTGGCCTAAACTTCCTACCCGAGAGCCAGAATCATTAGAGAGGTAGAATCTGCAGCCAAGCTTTACAGGGCAGCTAATAGGGAAGACCTTGAGAATTGTGCTTAAATTTTTACTGCATTAGGAAAATGGATATCTTTGTATGGACCTTTTTATCAAAACATCAGATAATATTTGAATCATGTTTTATGTGTCCCATTAAATTTTACATATTTCTGATGGAAAAATGTCACTTCATTAGTAGATACTTTCCAACTATCATGCTATTATAAAGAAGCTCTGCTGTAATCATTCTATGTTCAATTTATGGTTTTTGCCAAGATCTATTACTTGCTTCTGTACCTATTATCATCTGTTACCTTCCAGTACTTGCTAGAACATTTTGGATATTGTTAATAAACTATTTATATGAAAATTATTTTATGCTCATTGAAAATATCATTCTGGCTATAATCTGCTCTCCCAGAATAACATTCTTGGCCTCCTTTGTACATTGTAGTCATTGAATCTTTAGCAAGACAATTTAATTTCTACAGTATGTTTGGAAATAGAATTATGTATGTATGGTAACAATGTCACTTTCTTCTGGGTGAAAATGAGAAACAGAGCCTACGTTTCCTGCAGTGATAGTATATGTGGTAGTTCACATAGAGTCCCGACGATGAACTTCTATGGAAGTTCACCTTTCTTGTTATTTGACTAGGAATATACTTCCATATCTGAGTATCTAATGAAGGGTAGTCCTCTGGTGCCATGATAGCCACTCTGTCCATTAGCAGTTTCATTTGTGGTGAAACTTATGTGGCTCACTCCCATATACTGCAATGTGCTCTTTTCTCAATGTCCCTGTGAAAAGATGATTATGCTTTATGATATGGACTCTCACTTTGCATTAAGTCTGAGTTGCAATCACTACATATCCCAGATTGGTCTTGAACATGACCTAATCTTCCTGCTTCAGCATCCTCAATGTCAGAACATTAGACAAGAGGTATCAAGAGGTTGAGTGATAAATTATTAACAGAATGTACTATTACTGAAAAAATTAAAATTTGTTTTGTTTCTCAGAGAAATATAAATTTTATTGTTTTTGCTTTTAAATGGTACTTACAAAAGCATCATCATACTATTGGAAATTTATAGTAAATTAACTTCATTATTAATTTGTTAATTTGTGTTTATATTCTGCGATTTCTTTAAAGAAGGGAATTAAATTATGTGTTTATATGTACAAAAGAAAATCATTAAAATGGACCCTCAAATCAGACAAATGTGTTAATATTCATTTATATTTTGTTTGACGTTTCAATAATTAATTTATTTAAGTGAAGTTTAAGTGTACAGATACAATAAGTAACTGACTTCTTATTCTTTTCTAGTTTCACATCTTTCTTTTTTGTCCTTTTATTCATCTGTTCCTGATAAAGGAATATTATTTTAAATGCAAGTCCTTAGTAATTCTCATGTGTTATTATAATTTTCTGTTTTGTACTCAGCTACTGATGTGAAGGGAATTCATCCATAGTACAGCCTATCTGTGCAATCTGTGCTTCTCCATTTCATGATGTACATCTGGTTAAGAACACCGAAGGTGGGCAGGTCCCCAACTGTTGCTTCAATAAACATCTTTCACTACATGTTCTTCAATGAAAGGTGTGGAACCCCTTCAGCATATAAGCCATGTTCTGAGTTACTGCTGTAGCTCATGGAAGTATTATATATAAGTGGGTAGTGTTGGGACAGTTCAAATTTCACAGTTTAGTCTTTCCGCCAAGAAGAAATGAGAATTCCTAGATAATTAATTTTCTGGAGATAATTCTCAATGACCTCTTTCAAACTTTTAAGGCTGTTTTATGATTTACATTTAAAATTTCTCAGTGAAATATTAGTAATTTCTTTAATTGTATGGTATCTCTTCATTTTGTTTCCTATAGATTGTTTAAATTATAGATGTTACAGATTTTTAAAATTTTCTGCACATATTTCTGTTGGTAGTAGTACTTTTCTTGCTACTAATATATTAGAGAAAGTCTTTATATTGTGGATTAATAAATGAAAAAATTTTATCATGTTCTTATTTCTTACTGTACTTTTTAACAAATATTTAATTTATCCCAATTTCTTCATTTCCGTGTATAGCATGGTTTTGAAATCTGCTTCAATAAAATTTTCCTACATTTACCATACCACTAAGGTAAATGTAGTAAGTCCTCAAATCATGTATATACAGAAGCCACAAAAACAGGTTCATAAGGTAATAATATTATATAAATGTGTGTATGATAACATTTATCAAAAGAGGTTTTCATTAGGTTTTATTATAGCATTTAAATGAAAGATCCCTTAAATATTTTTCTCTTAAATGAATGGATAGCTATTTGGTCATACTGGCTTTTCCGATAGATATTTGTAATGTACATGTTCATGTGCTAACTAGTATAAAAATGATTGCAGCTTACTGTAGATATAAGTTATTTCAGTCTTATATAACTTCTAAAATGTATAGAATACTGTGATTAAAGATTAAAATGTATATTTTAATTAAATTCACATTTTATTTTCATTTTTCAATTTACAATATAATTCATACCTGTAGAACATATGGTTAAATATGCATTTTTATATAATAATCATAGTGTGTGTGTACAATACAAAGTTCTGCTAATTTAAATCTTAGTTTACAATAAAGAATATGTAAGACAATGAATAAAAGAAATAAGCCAATTAGCATTACCCATTTATTTATGGACAAAAATGTAATAAAGCACACTAAGTATCTGACATCTATTCTTTTCTCCAAAAACTAAGATAAAATTAGCAAGCTATTTTTCTTCTAGAAAAAAATCTTATGTAAAATTGAAAAGTGTGTATTAGGATACTGTGAAATATTACCAGAGGTTATTATAATTAAACTACACTTGACAAAATACTGAATAAGGTATATTTTATGATAGAATAGTTTTGATGATTTTAATATTTATCTTTCAATAAACAATCGGTAAAATTCAGTAAACCCTAGGGCAGCTATTCTCAGAGTCTGTGGGTCACCACCCCATTTTGAATGACATATCAAGCACCATGCATATCATTTCAATAATATTATAAGTAACTTCAAAATTATAACTATGAAGTAGCAACAAAATAATTTTATAGTTGGGAGTCACTGCAACATGAGGAACTGTATTAAAGGATTACGACATCAGGAAGGTTGAGAAAACACTACTCTGGTAAGTATCTCAGTTAAAAATGTCTTTTAATAATAAATATTGAGACAAATTCTGGGAAGCACAGAGTTATTGAATTAATAGCTCAAACTTTTGTTAATAGTATAAATTAAATTATAAAGAAACATATTTTGTTCAATTAGGTTATATTTGAAAAGATTACAAGACAATTTAAACATGATAAGCTATGGAGGTATCAAAGCACCTAGTTTTTAAATCGTCACAGATGTTTGTAATATTCTACAGAAGGCTAGACACATAATGTATAGCTCAAAATGAAACATCTAGGGCCAGTCAGTTGTGTTAGTATTTTGGGTTAAAGCACTTGCTATCAAGCTGGAGGAAATTATTCTATCCTGGTATCTATACTGTAGATTACTGAAGTTGGTCTCTGTGCTCTTCAAACAGTACCATGCAGGTATATGAGTTATGTGAATAAGAACAAAAATAAATACATACATACAAAAATAAGTGTAAAATTATGTAAATGAAAAACTCTTACACAATATAATATCAAAGGAAAATGACAAAAATATTTTTTTATCAATACATTCATTTTATTAGAACTGTTAAACAGTAATGTATGAATGTTAGTATGTAAGGGGAAAATCCCATCAACACAATCTAGGTAATGTGTCTATTTTCTTATCTATATTTTTATTTTAATGAATGTCAATTGAGCCCCTGTACTCTTTTGACACTGGAAGCATTGTACTAAATCAACCATGCAAGTGTCTGAGTAGAGTTATGTCTTAGGGTTTATATTCCTAAAACTAGTTATATTGACCAAAAGCTAGTTGCAGTGGAAAGGGATTATTCAGCTTACACTTCCATATTGCTGTTCATCATCAATGAAAGTTAGGACAGAAACTCAAACAGGGTGCGAACCTGGAGGCAGGAGCTGAAGAGGCCACAGAAGAGTATTGCTTACTGGCTTGTGGCTTGTAGTTGCTATACCTGCTTTCTTATAGAATCCAAGACCATCAGCCCAGGGATAGTAATAACCACACTGGACTAGTCCCTCCCACTAGGACACTAATTAAGAATATGCAACACATTCAGATCTTATGTAGTCATTTTTTCAATTAAGGTTCCTCCTTCCAAATAACTCTAGTTTGTGTGTCATGTGTACACAAAACTATACAGCACAAGTCCTCAGTCAAATTTAGAGAGGAGAAAAAGAGCAGAACACAAATAATGTAGCATACAGAACATGGTACAGAGCACTAAATGGTGCCTAAAATTTATCTTTCCAGAGATTTGCGTGCTACTTTCCAATGAGACATGCACTGTGATGCATTCATCAGGAAGGTATGTGAGCTGAAATAATAAAGTCAGTCATATGCACCCAATAATAGGTATACCCATGAAAGAGATAGTCACTTGATAGCTATTATTTGTGTTCTATAGCTACTCAGTTGCTGTAGAGAGTCTGTAGTTCTATACTTCCATTCTGAATTATTTAATTATCTAGAAATAAATTTCTACCTTCAGTATTTTCTTATCTCATCTATTAAGGTAGTACTTAACATCAATATGCCTGAATGCCTAGAATTTTAGTTGTCATCATCTAATTACTTCACCTGAAGCCTATAGATATTATTAGGCAACCCTCCCTACTAAAGCACAGAAAATCTACCAAAACCAAAATAAAACAAAAAACCAAAAGGTAAAACCAAAACCAAAACAAAAAAATACTGACATGAAAAGTCCACTTTTATGGTGTTGATCAAGAATGTCAAAGATAACCTCAAAACAGTTAATTATTATAGCCTATTGATGTTCTAATTATATATATATAAACTCAATTGAAACACCCCTACAAGTTAGGGCTCAGAAAATGTATAGGGCATAGAGAAATCAAATTATGATTGTTAGCATATAAGTAATTTTAAGGATAAAGATGCTGTGAGGTTAATGAAACCAATGAAACAGTTTTATGGAATGTGCAGAAAATGAAGAGTTACATTTAATTAACTATCACCTGAGACCTAGAAAAAAGTAAAATGACTAGAAGGCTGTTGAAAGAAGCACAATACAATAGCAAAACTTAGATCCTGAAAGTCTATGCATACATACAGTACCAAGCATCAGAGCATCAGATGTATTCAACTTCGGGAGGATATACAACTGATATCCCAAAGAGCTTTGACTACAGTGCAACACAAAATCATAAGTGTATTTAATCATTATAAGGTGGATTTGTGGTATTTCTTACTTTACTGCATGGTTTCAGTTTATAGCTCTATATAACAAAATTTTGTTGCAAAATGAAAATATCATTAAAGAAAGTTGAACTAGAACATGAGATGAAGTGAGTTAGGCTTTAAGCAGAAGAAAGAGGGTAGTGGGCTTGATTATTGCTGGTATAACAGCTTTAATTATATTAATTGCTAGCACCACTAATTCTTCAATAGCATTGACAAAAGGCGTTAAAACAACTATTTTTGTTAACCATCTAGCAAAAAAATGTTACTAATGTACTGAGTATACAAAAGAATTTATATAGGTATATGGATCAACGGATGATGCTCTGTAACCTATTCAAATTATCTGAAGGAGGTTCAGGGTGCAAGAGTTAGGAGCCATCCCAAGTGTCATGACAAATATCATCGGAGTAGGGTTACTTCCAAAATTTACAATGATTGTCATAATTAGAAAAAAGTTTAAAGACACCTGTAGGGTATTTGGCATAATCCTAACACCCCTCTGGGCGTGTTAACTTTGCAAAGTGAGATTATGAATTTAAAGAATGCTGTTCTGTTGAGCTTTGATGCTGCAGATACTGCTGATAAAGTTATCCATAGCCTGAGGTCAGTAATTCCATTTTAGTCAAACCTTAGGAATGTCATATATAGTTTGATCAGGCTAGCCCTTCTTGTCCTGGGAATACTTTTATTCCTGCCCATCATGTTAAAGCTTGTCTCTAACTACATCAACTGGCTGGCAGCCAAAGTACATGACTTGAAACTGATAATGGAACCCCAGACAGAGTTATTAATTTAACAGGCTGGCAAGTCAATGATGGGTAAGATTGTGCACAGACCCTTAGTAACATAAGACATAAGTGCATTGCTTATGATAATGCATATTCACCAACGGGTAAGGAAGGCTTTCTTCTCAGAACAACCTAAGATAGGCTCAGTCTGGTTTATGCAATAAAAAGCGGTAGATTTGGAGAACTTTGGGGGCTGCCTGGCAGGAATCTGTCATTGACCAAAGACAAGAAAATGGGCTGCTTGGAAGGAATCTAACATAGGCCAAGAACAAGGAAATGGACTGCAGGCAGGAATCTGACATTGGGCTGGAACAAAGAAGTAATTTCAGAAGGAATCTAAATCTTAGGCTAGAACAAAGAAGTAGTTTTCAGGCATGAAAATGATTTGGGCTAGGACAGGGAAGTATGCTCATATATTTTGATCATTCTGATAAGCCCTTAAAAATAGTGATCACAGGAGTGATGATAGGACTCTGTTTATTGTCATGCATGTCCTTTGATTATCTGAGTTTATTGTCTTCCTTGTTCCTGGACTATTTGCATCTATTGTATTGTTAGTTCCTCAACCTAGAACTGACCTTAATACTTGCATGTAATTTAAACAGTATAAAGGCAAGAAAGGAGGAGAGATGGGATAGGGCATTAATGGATGGGAGAGAATGGGGAAGGGGGATGGCATCTGAAATATAAATTAATAAAGTATAGAATAAAAAGGCTATTGTTTGAATACCAAAAGAAAATAATCACTTATTACTCATTCTTCTCATTACTTCTATATCCAAAATCCACACTTGTTCAAATTTTTCTAATTTTAATATTTCACTGACTCAGTTGAATTACACATGTAAAAGTTTGTAAAGTGGTGTCATATTCATAGCTTCAATAAAGATGCAATGGGATTCTTGGGTGAATTTTAGAAATTAATTGTGACCAATGGCATGTATTGAAGTTGATAAAGGAAGTAAAAATGATAGCACCAAGAGCTCAGTAAGATAGCATACTCTGGAGAATGTAGAATCACTTTTATCCTGTTTTTAGAAAAAGAAACAAAAATGAAACAGAAACTTTAAGGCTGGAAAACTGTCAACTAATAAAGTTTTTCATTAAAAAGTGCTTTAAAGACTTATTAAGACTGGTTCATTACTAAATAAGGACATACTATCTTACATACACTAAGCTAGGCATCCTGAGTAAGACACATCTGTGATGCTTCTGAGAAGAAGTAGGTAAGTATTAATGAAGGTCTAAACATTCCAATATTTCTTGGGAAAATGATGTGACTTGGAGAGAAATAAAGTATGTAAAATGTTTAAATATTAGCAGATGCTTATGATTGTATGCTGAGCACAGGTAGAAATATCTGATGATCATCTTCAGGTTTTGGAAGGTATTTGTGGTGTATGTGTGTGTGTCTTTGTATGTCTGTGTGTGTGTGTGTGTGTTTCTGTGTGTGTGTCTCTGTGTGTGTGTCTCTGTGTGCGTGCATGTGCATGTGCACATGTCCATGTGTCTGTGTGTTTGTTTATTCGAACTGTAGCATTTTACTCTTTTACCAAGTGACTTTAAGAAGAGAAGAATGGAGAGAAAAGGAATTCAAAAAAACAGGACCCCTCATCCCTGATTTCATGACTTATTCAGTGCTCCTCTTTTTACTTTAAGTTCCTCACATTACATTTTGAGTCAGTTTTGAGCTGGAAAATAATGAGGGCACTTGCTAACCCTTGATATGTGAAAGGTCTTTGGGGATTTCAAGGTTGTGTGATTCTGCTCTGCTATAACGACAGCTCTCTCTAACAGCAGAGGGTCTTGGATGGTATAAATTCCCTTGTCCTTTTTTTGTGTGACCTCCTGTTCTGATCAAGTCAGCTGCTAGCTCTTCATACTCAATTGTGACTTAGAAATGCTTGTGTCTGGGGAATTTGTCCTTAATTATAGGCAGTGCATTGTTCCTTAAATATTTGCAGTCAATTTTAGATAAAACTTTAATAACTTTTAGAAGTTTTAGACTCTTCGACTCTTCTTGCATATAAATATATGCAATTGTAAAGGTCACTTCTACTTACCTTTTATTACCATAAAATAGTCATTTTCTCCACTCTACATTCTAGGGTTTTTTTTAATCCTTTCTTTACTGTACCACAAAAAGATTAATATGGTAAAATCCAATACACATATAGAAGAAGGTAAGCTTTTAACTATATAAGAATAACAAACATCAACTACAAAAAGCATTCACAGTGTAACCATAAATGATGATCTTAATTAAAAACAGACAATGCCCCATGGTTTTTAAGATGAAAGATTTTTTGTGATATATTGAGGCCAAATGCCCCAGAATTCATTTAATTTTATATTTCTTTCAATATTTTCTGTTCTCCCTCATATTCTCTCTCTCTCTCTCTCTCTCTCTCTCTCTCTCTCTCTCTCTCTCTCTCTCTCTCTCTCTCTCTCTCTTTCTGTGTGTGTGTGCCTGTGTGTGAATGTGTGTGCATGTGTGCGTGTGTGTGGTGTGGATATACATTTTATGAATATGTTTGCCTTGTATATATGAATGTGAATTCATATATGTACATCCCTAGGCTAGTTTGCCCATAAGCTCAGGGATCATGTATCTCTGTTCTTTGTTCCACACTACTCTACAACAGTATGGTCACTGATGCAGGACCAGGAAGCCATCCCTTTTAGAATTTATTAGGGATCCAAGGTCAGGTCTTCGAGCTTGTGTTGTAGGTACATTATGGACTGTGTCATTTTCCCCATCCAAATCATTATAATATTTTTATTTCTTTCACTTTGTTTTGTCTCATTCTTTATTATTTTTGAAAACTCAGACAATATTTTTTCATCATGTATTTCCATCTTTCAACTCCTCCCAGAAACTTCCCTTTTCTTTGACCATACAATACAGTGTTTATTTTCTTTCTTTTCAAAAAATTAAGGAATGAGAACAAAAAATACAAACAAGAAACAAAGAACACAAAATTGAAAACAAATAAAGATGAGTATGACAAAAACTGATAAACACAAAGCAAAAGAAAAAGTTCACAGAAACACCACTGACTTTGTTTTTTGTTAGCCAACTAGCTAAGTGTCTAGATCAACACACATCAGAGATGCTTGCAGCATATGGAAACTACCACAGAGATCCACAGCTGAACAACATGCACAGAGTGAGAGTTGTAGAAACATTAAGTCCTAAATGAGTTTTCATCAGTATCCCATCCCCAGGATGCAGGGACCTTTGTGGACAAGGAGGTAGAAAGATTGTAAGAGCCAGAGGTGATCAATGTCTCAATTGTTTGAAACAGAAGAAAATTCCATTCAATGAGTCTCAGTTGCCTTCTGACTTAATTGTTTAAACAATCTTCTGATTTATGCTCCAATATATTGACCTGCTCCCATCATCTGGGAATATGTTGCATACACTTGCTTGACAATTTGTTGATTGGTTTAATTATTTATTCAGCCTGTCATTTGTGATACAGAACTCTATTCTGGAGGTTACCACACAATAGAAAGTAACTTTCTTGTTTTTAAAATTTATTAATTCATTTTATTGTTTGAGAATTTCATACAACGATACAATGCATTTGGATAGAACATTCCCATCACTTTTTTCTCTCTAATTTCTTTCCTCCCTCTCACCAGTTTTCCAATTCTTTCTTTTTAAAAATCTTTCTATATTTTCCCAATCTGCTTTTATACCATTTTAATTACATGTAAGTATTAAGATCAGTTCTAGGTGGAGGAACTAGCAATACAATAGAGACAAATAGTCAAGGAACAAGCAAGACTAATCCAAGGATAACTCATTTTTGAAATTTTGCTCAATATATTATTCTGAACATTTTCCAATAAAGCAAAATAACAATTAGAATAAATAGCTTAATGTTATAAGAGGTTAGTGTATATATACATATCTAGAACCTTTACATAATTGGTCTTTTAGTTTTATTTTTTAAGTATAATTACATCATTCAATTATTTATTTGAGTCCATCCAAGCTTTTTAAAATGTATTCCCCATTGGTTATCTTCAAATTAATGCCTTTTTAATTTTAATTGTGAGCATAAATATTCACCCTTCTCAGTTCATTGATATTACATGTATGTGTATTTCCTTGTACATAACAATTTGGTATAAAATGAAAAATTGTTATGTTCTTCAGTGGGAAATATAGTCTTTTCATATGCAAAAAGAATAATTTTATTTGAATTTAAGAGAAAAAATTATGTAAAGATCCAGACATCCACCAGGAGGAGATGAAGAAAAAGAGCATGTGTTTTAGCCAAGTAGTTAAACAGAAGTGAATAGCTCACTAAGAAAACGAAATTGATCCTAAGAAAGTAAATGGGCTACTAATCTGAAGAAAGAACCTTCAAATCCCATATTATCTTTTTATTACTTGAAAATATGCATTTATTCATTTAGGAAATATCTCCTTCACACTTCAAACGTATTGAAAACTGATCTAAGAGAGTGCTACATAGTAATCATGTGGTGAAGCAGACAAAACAGTCCACTGTCTTTATTGGATTTATGTTATTGGTCAAAGAGAAGTTGAAACTAGAAATAAGCCTCATACAGCCAAATAGGAATAAATATCTGAGAAACATAAAATGATAAAGGTTTAGGAGTCCTTAATATGATTATTATGGTTGCCCTCTAAAATTCTGAAATGTGTATATCTGTGTGTGTCTACATGTTATGTATTTCTATTAACAAATTTATTTATAATATTAATATTAATTCATTCTGTTTTTTCTATGTTTAAAGTCCCTCAACGATAAGGATCCACCTGAGATAGATATTCAATCATGTTTAGTTTCTTAGCTAATCTTTGTGGCTACACTGCTTCCTAACACTAAACAAGCCTCAAAGGAATATGTATATCAAACTTTCTGCACCCAATGCTCTCATCCATCTATTTAAAATTTTTACTCGTTAAAAAAAGTTTGCTCCCCTTTCACTCTCACACTCCCCTCACTCATCCAGGTTCCCCCACCCCCACCACCCCCCCCCCCACCCCGTCTCCTGTGAAGCTTTTTTCTCCCTCCCAAGTGGGATTGAAGCATCCTCATTTGAGCCCTTCTGCTTGTTAACTTTCTTGAGTTCTGTGGATTGTACACTAGCTATTCTGTATTATTATTATTTTTTTTTGGCTAATATCTACTTATCAATGAGTACACACCATGCACATTCTTTTGGGTCTGGGTAACTTACTCAGGACAATATTTTCTACCTTCATCCATTTTCCTACAAATCTCATGATGTCCTTGGTCTTAATAGCTGAATAGTATTCCATTGTGCAAATGAACCACACTTTCTGTATGCATTCTTCATTTGTGGAACACCTTAGTTGTTTCCAGCTTCTGGCTATTAAAAATAAAGCCACTATGAACATAGTGGAGTGTATAGCTGGGTCAGTTTTGAAACAGGAGAGAAACCCTAAGGGCCTACAGAATGAATGAAAATATGCAACCTGAGAGCTGGGGTGAGAGGTCAGGGACACTCTAGAAAGTACCAAAGACAAAGTTGGTGAGAGACTCTCAGGACTCAAAGGGAAGGACTTTTAGAAAATGTCCACCAGTGGGGAGAGGGAATTAGCAGAGTCTACCTCCAATAGAAAGACAGGGTCTTAAGTGGAGGGATGGGGTTGCCATCCCATAGTCAAAAACTCTGATGCATAATTGTTCCTGTCTAAAAGAACTGCAGGGACAAAAAGAGAGAAGAGCCTGAGGGAAAGGAAGTCTAATGACTGGTCCAAATTGGGATCCAGCTGAAGAATAGGATCCAAGGTCTGATACTATTAATGATTCTATTGTGTACTTACAGACAGGAGTAGAGCATGGCTATCCTATAAAGGCTCAACAAGCAAATAAGCAAATCTGTATTTGGCTGAGACAAATACAGATATTTACAACCAAGTAATTGACTGAAGTCAGGGACTCCTATGGTTGAATTAGGGAAAGGCTGAAAGAAGCTGAGGAGAAGGGCAACCCCATAGGAAGACCAGAAGTCTCAACTACCCCAGACTCTTAAGGTCTCTCAGATACTGAACCACCAACCAGGCAGCATACAACCTCCAACACATATATAGCAGAGGATTGCCTGGTCTGGCCTCAGTGAGAGAAGACATGCCTAACCCTCAAGAGACTTGAGGCCCCAGGGAATGAGGAGCCCTGGCGGAAGTCGGAGTGTGAGTGTGTTGGGGAACGACGGGTAGGGTGGATATCCTCTTGGAGACAGGGGGAAAGAGGAATGAGATAGGGAAAAGTGGAAGGGCAGACCGGGAGGGCGTTAAAGACTGGACTATTAAAAAATAAAAATAAAATAAAAATAAAAGTAAAAATAAAAATAAAAGTAAAAATAAAAATAAATGTTTTCTGTAAATTTGTTTTTTAGATATACAAATTATCAGATGTAATATCATTTTCTGTGAAAACATAATATGATGGCCAAAAGTAGGATATTGAAAACATAACCAAGGGTAGCCCTGTGATATTTGGGTTAATAACACATTTGTTTGTTTAGGAATGTGGTACAACTATCTTCCCATAAAACTTTTGTAATCATGGTTTAACACATTCTGTTCTATGCAAAACCAAGTGCATTTGTGAAATTCCTACTGTTTTTAGGTCTTGTAGCAAATATAAAGTACCTATTATACTTCAAATGCGAAATAATTTTTTGAAAATTAAATAGGTAAAAATTTCAGAATGCAAGCAATTGTGCCTTTTCTTTGTTCACACATGGAATGTATATGTGGTTTAAGTAGACGTCACAGTTATTTACTAAAGTAACAGTTATAATTTCTAGGTTTGCATGATCTGACAAAAAAATTGACTTCTCTGTAATGACTGTATATGGATTCCAAAACATTGATTTTCTCTCTGTCTCTCTGTCTCTGTCTCTGTCTGTCTGTGTGTGTGTGTGCGCGCGCTGTGCGCGTGCGCGTGCGCGTGCGCGTGCGCGTGTGCGTGTGCGTGTGTGTGTGTGTGTACATGTGGATACTGCTTCCCGTAATTTTGACCTTGGAAATTGTGTGGGAAGATGAATAGAACCAGTAAGTCTGTTGGCAAAACCAATCAGAGAAACAGAAAAAAAATATTTTCACTTCTCTTTCAGCTGCTCTTTCAGAAGCACTTCAAATACACTCAATACAGTCTTGACCTTCGTAAAATAAATGTTCTTTATATCGCTTTGGATAAAGGGAAATGGTGACAACACTGTAAATGACAATTTATTCACATCTTATTTAATCACATCCATCTAATCAGTCCTCATAACTTAGCAAAGAGGTTAAGTGTGAGGGCACAGAAAGAAGTATAAAGATGGTACAAGGGTACAAGAAACCATAGATATCTGTCAGAGAAGGGATAAAGAAGGGATCAGAGAAGAGCTAGACACACATTCAGATGTGTCCCTCAGAATTATAAATGTTTTTCTTATCTGTGATAGAATATTGTTCTCCTTGGATTGGACAGATTGCATCTTGCTTACCATGGATATTAACTGTGCCTGGCTTCAGATCATGTGTGTGGCCAGGGTACTGATTCTCAGTCATTGTAGGTCAAGCCTTAATTTACTCAAAACTCATCTTCTCCAGAGTAAGATTTTATGAATACTGTTTTACTTTAGACATTTACTTATTTATATTTGTATGATTATCTGTGTTTTGAGTACTAGTATGGTGATGAAGGTGACAGTAAGTGACAGCTAGAGATTGTATCATAGGTTTTCTTCAATTCAGCTATTGAAACTGAGACCTTACTAAAGCTGGAGCTCACTAATTCAGCCAGAATGACTGGCTAACACATCCCAGGCACAATTTAAACACTTGGCTTATAAGACTGTGTCATCCTAAATGACATTTATGTGGGTATTGAGACTCAGAGTATAAGTCTTTATCATTGTTCAGAAATTATGTTATGAACCAGGACATTTACTGAGCACCCTTGCTTTCTGAATTCTGAATTTTTCATCTAAATCTGTTTTTGCCTTAGTCAAATTCCATAGTTTGAATCATTTTATCTGTCAAATATAAACATAAAATATAGCAACCTAGGAATTCTGACCTTTCCTTTTATATGTATGTCTTAGCTAAGGTTTTAGTGTTGCAAAGAGACACCATGACCAAGACAACTATAAGAAAAATGTTTTTATTGGGACTGGCTTAGAGTTTTAGAAGTTTAGTCCATTATGTCATGACTGAGAGCATTTCAGCATGTAGGCACACATGGTGATGGAGGAGCTCAGAGTTCTACATCTTGATCCACAGGCAACAAGGAGGGGGTTTAAAACAATTCAACCCACCATAATGTATAAGCGATATAAAAATGCTCATTAACATTTTATTAGTAAGAGTGTTGATCACTAAATTTATAAAATTTTCCTTGAAATTCTACAGATGATAATTTTAGCCTTTTTATACCCTTTTCAATATTGAATAGTGTGCCTTTAAAAATGTCTGTGTGTAGGAGAAATACTCCATTACATAAAATAATGTGTAATCAGTTAGTTTCCTCAATTTACTCACTTGATGTGTTGTGCAAGCAAAATCCACAACTTTTTGCTCTTACTGAGTACTTGAGAGTAGAAAAATTGGGCTGTGGAAATTCCTCAGTCAGTTACAAGTCAGCCTGCTATGTAACCTTGATGGTCTGAGTTTAGTTCACACCAGTCACATAGCAAAAGCTGGTGTGGTGCAGACTTGTAATTACAGCAGTG
This sequence comes from Arvicanthis niloticus, assembly GCF_011762505.2. Taxonomy (NCBI): domain Eukaryota; kingdom Metazoa; phylum Chordata; class Mammalia; order Rodentia; family Muridae; genus Arvicanthis; species Arvicanthis niloticus. Next base: position 60,935,627 of record NC_047664.1, on the reverse strand, counting down.
AGGAGCCAAAGACAGGCAAATCGTTAGAGTCTCTGGCTGACCAGCCTACCATAGTTGGTGCCAGGCCAGTGACAGGCCTAGTATGAACAATGAAAGGGTGTAAAGAGCCTGAGTTGCAGCAGTGGAAGAGGGGTAAACATGAAATATGAGAGATATGGGTAGCAGCTCAAAACCAACAAAGGAGAGGTTGAAATTGTCTAACCGTAAAGAGTTCTGTTCTTAGTCTACAGTAAATGTAACATGCTCAGAGTATACAATGGCTCCTCTGATCACTGGAGTATACGGATATACAGACACATGATATCATTCATGAAGATACTCTTTTCCTGTACAACCTTCCATACTCCATTTCTCTAATATCAATTCACTGCAATTTCTAGAACTTTCCTTCCTCATACTTTCCCTCTCTAATCTGTTCCAAGATTTGAATTTGGTTAATTCTCTAATAATTGGACTTAAAAGTAAACTAAGATACTTAAGATTAGACAATGATAGCTAATCCAAACACAAGCCATTCCTGAAACCAAATGTTACCCCTAGTAACCTAAACCTCAATAAACACAAAGCCTGTTTCCCCTTTTAAGAATTCTAATTGATAACGAATCTTGACATGCAGTGAGTTTTAGTACCTGTATATTTTGCAAACTAATGTAAATAAATTAGTATAATTTCACATTTCTTTCATTTTGCTTTATCTCAAATTATTGTTTGTTAAAAGTTGTATAACATCAGAAGCTATATTTGTAGTCTCACCAATGTAACAGCTCAAACATGAGCTGAACAAGTATGATACCAATAAATGTGCCAAGTTGAATGGGAAAAAATCCACAAAGTTTCAAAGTTATACAAAGGACTGCAAGCAAAAGAATATTGCTAGAAGAGAAGAGGTGGTCCTTCCAGGGTAGGAGCATATCAAATAGTTGTCTAGTGCTAAACAGTCAGTTCTGAAACCATACAAGTATCAATATCCAGACTTTATATAGGTTTTATTTTGGAATTTTGGAATATGTAGACATATGCAAATACAAATGTGTATGCAATAACAGTTAATAAAAAAGAGGTTATAAAATTAAAAGACAGTGGTGAGAAAAATATAATAGTTTAAAGGGAGAAAGGGGGAGGGAGAAATGTAGTTAAATTACAACCTCAAAACTAAACAACAACAAATGTTGGGCAAGTATAATTAGATTTTAGACACGTTTCTTTTCATTTAAAGTTTAATTCATTAACTAAAAAGTTTAAAAATTAAAAGAGTAATTAAATATTAATTACTTCTCTATTTCTGTGATAAAACACCATGACCAACAAAACTGATAACAGAAGAGTTTATTTTGGGGCTTCTAGCTTCCAGGAGAATAATAACCCATGATGCTATGGTAGAGGGGGTGAGAACTTTAGATTAGAGCAGCAATTGAAAGCTCAAGTCTTGACCATTAAGCATGAAGCACAAAGTGTATATTGGGGCAGGTAGGAGGTTTTATAAACCCATAAACACAAGACTATGTATATGACTCCTCTGACACATTTCCCAATTCTTCCAAAACAGCAACGAAGATGAAGCCAAATTAAAATGACCTACAGTTATGGACATTTATGGACTTCTTATTCAAATCAGCACAAGGGAGGATTAGGAAATAGTGTAGAAAAGATTCCAGAGATTAACCAATGATAGATGACTACAGTTTGCAAGGAGCCAGCCCCAGCAGTTGACTGAGTTCCTGAGAGGAGATAAGGAGTTGGCAAAGGAGGAATGAATTAGGAGCTGAGGTCAGGGGCATCTTGCATCTTTGACTAACTAGCAATCAGTATCTTCTTTGTTTATACAGGTTTCACAGAATAAAAGCAGATTAATGATTATCCAAGAAGTAAGGATTATGTCATTTTGTCTCTGGACATGTGTTTTAGTTTTCCTTATGTGTCTGTAATTACATGTTGAGTCACAATTAGAAGGTAAAAATAGAAAAAAAAATATTTTTATTATCAGCCCAATAGCTCCAATTCAAAGAATTTATAGAATGTCTCTGCCAAAGCAAACACATTTATTATGTAACATCATGCTTTTAGGTTGGCAGTATTTGCAGTTTAAAGCACTACAGACAAACAGACAATACCTGAACTGGTCTTTCATGAATAGCAAGCTAATACCTAAATCATTTTACCTTATAATTTCATCATCTCTACTATAATGTAGGAAAAGTTTATTTTATTTCTATCTATCTCACTTACTGAGTTCTATTCCTTCAGGGCTTAAACCTGTACGATCTCTGATCTTTCAACTACATTTTTGGAGATTTCTAACTGTATTGTAGAAGGAAGTCTTGAATCTGTTGCAAATTCTCCTGGCCAATCAGGATTTGTCAATTATTTCTTTTTACCCTGTACCACTTATACTGTTTGAGATTGCTTAGGAACAGATACCCCAAGACAATTTTTGGAATCATGGCTTTATTTAGAAATTCCTTTTTTGTTCTACTTAAGTGTACTTATCACAATCTCAAGGGTATAAGGAAAACTTCTAAATATGGCCAGAAAGAGGGGATTATATTCATTCTAAAAGCAGAAGAGATAGTAAGTTTAGGATTTCAAAAAAAGACTAAGACATAATTTTTTTTTGGAAAAAACATGAAATGTATCATAATTCAGAAAGACCCCCAAGAATGCAACATACAGAGATCAAAAATAAAAGTAAGAAACAGAATGACAATGATTGTGGCATTCAGTTTAGCTTTGCTGGAACTGTGCTGAACTGCTGGGTGGACTTCATGACTTTCACCCTCACCAGTAGATATGGTTTTGCCAGCAGCCAAAGATGGCTGGCTGTCTTTGGTCAGTCTAAGCTTCCTTCAACAAAGGAAGTAAGGTTAAAATACAAACCAAAACCAAAACCAAAAAATAAGAAAACCAGAAAATAAAAACACACACACACAAAAAAATCTATCAAAGGGGTCACTATACTTCCATCATGCCTTAAATATCCATCTAGGTGGAGCCATAGGTAAGAACCTCCAAGCTCCAATGTATATCGAACATAATAAACTCTCTCATTGACTTTCACTGTCTTTGTGGCCCTTAAAATTCACTAGTAAGTGGCACACTACCCAACATCTTCAAATTCTGCTCCCCAACTCAATATGTTCATGTAAAAACCGTCACACTGAAATATCTTCATATTAAAAGCATAGCACATAATATTTAATTCATATTTTTAATTGAATCTTTTGTTTATTTACATTTCAAATGTTTTCCTCTTTCCTGGAACCCTCCCTAAAACGCACTTTCCCATCTCCCCTCCCCCTGCTTCAATGAGGGTGTTCCTTTACCCACCCACACACTGACCCCACCCACTCCCTCTCCCTGCCCTCAAATTCCGCTAGACAGGGGAATCAAGCCTTCACAGGTCCAAGGGACTCTTCTCCCATTGATGCTCAACAAGGCTACCCTCTGCTATATATGGGGCTAGAGCCATGTTCCCTCCATATGTACTCCTTGATTGGTGGTTTAGTCCCTGGGGGATCTAGGTGGCTTGGTTGGTTGATATTGTTCTTCTTTCTATAGTGTTGCAAACCCTTTCAGCTCTTTCAGTCCTTTCTCTAACTCCTCCATTGTGAACCCCATTGGGGACCCCTTGCTCAGGTCAATGATTGGCTGTGAACATCCTCTCTGTATTTGTCAGGCTCTGGCAGAGTCTCTCAGGAGAAAGCTATATCAGGTTTCCTGTCAGCATGCACTTCTTGGAATCCAAAAAGGTGTCTGGATTTGGTGACTGTATATGTGATGAATCCCCAGGTGGGGCAGTCTTTGGATGGCCTTTTCTTCAGTCCCTGCTCCACACTTTGTCTATGTATTTGATACCTTGAGTATTTTGTTCCCCTTTCTAAGAGGGACCAAAGCACCCACACTTTGGTCTTCCTTCTTCTTAAGCTTCATATGGTCTGTCAATTGTATCTTGGGTATTCTGAGCTTTTGGCCTAATATCTACTTATCAGTGAGTGCATACCATGTATGTTCTTTTGTAATTGTGTTACCTCACACAGGATGATACTTTCTAGCTCCGTCCATTTGCCTAAGAATTTTATGATTTATTGTTTTTAATAGATGAGTGGTATTCAGATGTGTAAATGTACCGCATTTTCTGCATCCAATCTTCTGTTGAAGGACATCTGGGTTCTTTCTAGCTTCTGACAATTATATTTAAGGCTGCTATGAACATAGTGGAGCATGTGTCCTTGTTATTATATGTTGGAGAATCTTTTGAGTTTATACCCAGGAGTGATATAGCTGGGTCCTTGGGGAGACTGATTTCCAGAGTGGTTGTACCAGGTTGCAATCACACCAAAAATGGATGTGTGTTCTCTTTCTCCACATCCTCACCATCTGCTGTCACCTGAGTTTTTGAACTTAGCCATTTTGACTGGTGTGAAGAGGAATCTCAGTGTTGTTTCTATTTGCACTTCCCTGATGACTAAGGATGTTGAACACTTTTTGAGGTGCCTCTCAGCCATTCGTATTCCTGAGTTAAGAATTATTTGTTTAACTCTGTACTCCATTTTATAGGATTATTTGATTCTTTGGAGTCTAACTTCTTGAGTTCTTTGTATATATTGGCTATTAGCCCTCTATCAGACATAGTATTGGTAAAGATCTTTTTGAAATCTGTTGGTTGCCATTTTGTCCTATTGACACTGTCCTTTGCCTTACAGAAGCTTTGCAAATTTATGAGGTCTCATTTGTTGATTCTTGATCTCAGAGCATAAGACATTGGTGTTCTATTCAGGAACTTTTCCCCTGTGCCCATGTGTTCAAGACTCTTACCCACATTCTCTTCTATTAGTTTCCGTGTATCTGGTTTTATGTGGAGGTTCTTGATCCACTTGTATTTGAGCTTTGTACGAGGGGATAAGAATGGGTTGATTTGCAATCTTTACATGCTGACCTCCAGTTGAACCAGCATCTTTTGTTGAAAATGCTGTCTTCCCCCCCCCCCCCCACACTGGATGGTTTTAGCTCCTTTGGCAAAGATCAAGTGACCAAGAATATGTGGATTCATTTCTGGGTCTTTAATTCTATTCCATTGATCTATCTTCCTGTTTCGATACCAATACCAAGCAGCTTTTATCACTATTACTCTGTAGTACAGCTTTAGGTCAGGGTCATTATTCTGGTATTTTTGTTATTCCAAATGAATTTGAGAATTGCACTTTCTTACTCTATGAAGAATTGAGTTGGAATTTTGATAGGGATTGCATTGAATCTGCAGATTGCTTTTGGCAAGATGGCCATTTTACTATACTAATCCTGCTAATCCATGAGCACGAGAGATCTTTTCATCTTCTGAGATCTTCGATTTTTTTCTTCAGAGACTTGAAGTTCTTGTCATACAGGTCTTTCATTTGCTTGGTTAGAGTCACACCAAGGTATTTTATATTATTTTTGACTATTGTGAAGGGTGTCTTTCCCCAAATTTCTTTCTCAGCCTGTTTATCATTTGAGTAGAGAAAGGCTACTGATTTGTTTGAGTTAATTGTATATCCATCCACTTTGCTGAAGTTGTTTATTTGCTTTAGGAGTTCTCTGATGGAATTGGGGGGAGGGGTAATAAGTATACTATCATATTATCTGCAAATAGTGATCTTTTAACCTCTTCCTTCCAAATTATTCCTTTGACCACTTTTGTTATCTAATTGCTCTAGCTACAATTTCTAGTGCTATATTGAATAGATAGGAAGAGAGTGGGGAGCCTTGACTAGTCCCTGATTTTAGTGAGATTGCTTCAAGTTTCTCACCATTTAATTTGATATTGGCTACTAATTTGCTGTATATTACTTTTACTATGTTTTGGCTTGGGCTGTGAATTTCTGATCTTTCCAAGGCTTTTTAACATCAGGGGATGTTGAATTATATCAAATGGTTTTCAGCATCTAATGAAATGATGATTTTTTTTTCTTTGAGTTTGTTTATATAGTGGATTATGCTGATGGATTTCCATATACTGAACCATCCCTGCATCCCTGGGATAAAGCCTATTTGAAAATTGTGAATGATCCTTTTTATGTGTTCTTGGATTAACTTTGCAAAAATTTTATTGAGTATTTTTGCATTGAGGTTCATAAGGAAAATTGGTCTGAAGTTCTCTTTCTTTGAGTCTTTGTGTGGTTTAGGTATAAGTGTAATTGTGGATTTATAGAATGAATTTGGTAGTGTTCCTTCTGTTTCTATTTTGTGGAATAGTTTTATGGAAGAGTATTGGTATTAGATCTTCCTTGAAGGTCTGCCAGAATTCTGCACTAAATACATCTGATCCTGGACTTTTTGTGATTGGGAGACTTTTAATGACTGCTGCTATTTCTTTAGGGGTTATGGGAACCTTTAGATGGTTTATCTGATCCTGATTTAACTTTGGCACCTGGTATCTCTCTAGAAAGTTGTCCATTCATCCAGCTTTTCCAATTTGGTTGAGTGTAGGCTTTTGTTGTAAGACCACATGATTGTTTGAATTTCCTCATTTTCCATTGTTATGTGTCTCTTTTCATTTCTGATTTCATTAATTTGGATACTGTCTCTGTGCCCTCTGATTAGTGTGGCTAAGGATTTCTCTTTCTTGTTGATTTTCTCAAAGATCCTGCTCCTGGCTTTCTTAGTTGTTTGTATAGTTCTTTTTTGTTTCTACTTAGTTGATTTCAGTCCTAAGTTTGATTATTTCCTGCCTTCTACTCTTCTTGGGTGTATTTGCTTCTTTTTGTTCTAGAGCTTTCAGGTGTGCTGTTAAGCTGCTAGTGTATGCTCTCTCCAATTTTATTTTGGAGGCACTTAGAGCTATGAATTTTCCTCTTAGCACTGCTTTCATTGTATCCCGTAAGTTTTGGTATGATGTGCCTTCATTTTCATTAAATTCTAAAAAGTCTTTAATTTCTTTCTTTATTTCTTCCATAACCAAGTTATCATTGAGAAGAGCATTGTTCAGCTTCCATGTGTATGTGTGTTTACTGTTATTTTTGTTGTTATTGAAGACCAGCCTTAATCTGTGGTGATCTGATAGGATGCATGGGATAATTCCAATCATTTTTTATCAGTTGAGGTCTATTTTGTGACCAATTATATGGTCAGTTTTGGACAAGGTACCTTTAAAGAAGATTTTTTTGTTTTTTTTTTTGTTTTTTTTTGGATGACATGTTGTATAGATATCTGTTAGATCCATTTGGTTTATAACTTCTCTTAGTTTCACTGTGTCTCTGTTTATTTTCTGTTTCTATGATCTGTCTATTGCTGGGTGTGGGCTGTTAAGTCTCCCCCTATTATTGTGTGAGGTACAATGTTTGCTTTGAGTTTTAGTAAAATTACTTTTATGAATATGGGTATCCTTGCATTTGGAGCATAGATGTTCAGAATTGAGAGTTCATCTTGGTAGATTTTTTTTTCCTTTGATGATTATAAATTGTCTTTTCCTTATCTTTTTTGGTAACTTTTGTTTGAAAGTTGACTTTATTCTCTATTAGAATGGCCAGTCCAGCATGTGCCTTGGTGCCATTTGCTTGGAAAATTGTTTTCTAGTTTTTTACTCTGTAATAGTGTCTGTCTTTGTAACTGAGATGTGTGTCCTGTATGCAGCACGATTCTGGGTCCTGTTTATTTATCAAGTCTGTTAATCTATGTCTTTTTATTGGGGAATTGAGTCTATTGATGTTAAGAGATATTAAGGAAAAGTGATTGGTGCTTCCTGTTATTTTTCTTATTAGAGGTAAGATTATGTTTGTGTGGCTATCTTCTTTTGGGTTTGTTGGAAGAAGATTACTTTCCTGCTTTTTGCAAGGTGTAATTTTCCTCCTTCTGTTTGAGTTTTCCCACTATTATCCTTTGTAAGGCTGAATTTGTGGAAAAATATTGTGTAAATTTGGTTTGGTCATGTAATATCTTGGTTTCTCCATCTATGGTAATCAGTTTTGCTGGGTATATTAGCCTAGTCTGGCATTTTTGTGCTCTTTGGGTCTGTGTGACATCTGTCTAGGATCTTTTGGTTTTCATAGTTTCTGGTGAGAAGTTTGGTGTAATTCTGTTAGGTTGGCCTTTGTCCTGTGATTCTTGAATCTTGTGATCTTGAGATCCTGGGTGAGTCAGAGCTTCTGTAAGTCAAGCTGCCTCTAGGATACTGAAATCATGCTGTAACCAAGCTCCTGAGATCCTATGATGCTGGGCAGGTTAGAGCACCTGGGAATCAAGCTTCTTCTGGATGTTTTGGAACAGGCTGCAGAGCTAGTACCCAAGGTCTGTTCAGGGCACTGGCTCAGAAGGGAAGGAACACAGGCTACTGGCTGGACAGGGGGTTCCTTTGTCCCTGGATCAAGCTGGTCCCAGTTATTCCCACTTTTTGGGTGCTGGAGCAGATGTCATGGCCTCCTTACCTATGATCCTGGGCATTTTGGAGTGCCTGTGATTTGAGGTTCCTCTGGGTGTTGTGGGACTTGATGTGGAGCAAGCTCCCAAGGTCTGTTCAGGGCACTGGCTCAGACCAGAGTGGTATATTTTTAAACAGGAAAGAAACATTTGAAGTAAATTCTAATCCATTTTTTATTTAACATTTTTATTCAAAATAAATTTTTATATTATAGCATGTTTTGAAAGAAATTCTTAATTTGTATCTTCTACATTTTAAAATCAATGGAACTTGTTAAATGTGCTCTATATTATTTGCATTGATAACTGTTTTAAATGTATCATTAATATGTTAAGCTGTAAACAATTTTAAAAACAATTTTATTTAATTCATACATTATATTAAGGTATTATTATTAAATTTTTTCTGGGGTAATGTTGCAAATGTAATCAATAATTGAAATTGTAACTTTTGAAAGGAGTAAATGATCAGGTGTTTAGACATAAAAAAAGATGGCTTCCAGATATTCTGTTGCTCTTTTATGGTAACCAAGTATTGTAAAAGTAAGGATTTTTGAATAATGTTAATTCAGTTATTCGCTGAAAGCCATAATAGACTGAGACTAGGAAAACATACTGCTCAGGGTCGGTTAGGAGGCTAGCTGCCTAATCAGCTTATGTAAGTTTCATGACCTCCCTGTGTCTTCATCTCCATCAGTCATCCACTGGAGGAGATTGGCTTGTGGCTTAATAAAATTTAATTTAATTCTCAATTAAGACAACATATATAATTTTCTAAATTACTTTCTGAATTTGAACTATTTAAAAACACCCATGATTGATCTTTCCTGAGCTAGAATGTCACTTATGTTGATTTATAGACATTAAAATAATATTAAATTTATTTTATTGATGAATCAATTCAAATACATGAATGCTACAAAATAACTAATATTGACTTTTTTGAGACATTTCACCAATTTATCAAAAATAATATGCCATATTTTTAAAATAATATGTTTTTAAATCTCTGTAAGAAGTGTCAATTCTACATGGATGTAATCTCGAATGACATTTTCTATCTTGACTCTTCAAATTTTAATGAAAATCAAAGCACCACAAGAAACCGTCTATGTTTATTTTAAAAATACACAGATTTACAGTACATTAAAATTTCCTGTGGAATGATTCCCATTGAATCTTACTCCCATGAAGTAAGAGTGTGGTAAAAGAAGAAAATTTAAGTAAAGGAAAATATAAACTTCTTATAAAATTATGAATGCTACAAAAAGAAGATTAATTTTGTTGACATAGTAAAGCCTACTACCATCTTTAAGGTGTCAGGTAAATGAATAGCAATTTAATGAACTCATATATTATTTGCAAAATATTAATATCTGCCTGGAGATAATTGTGAGAATTTCTAGGGAATTCTAAAGTGAATGCAATACAAACCTCAAATCATTTCCATTATTACTTTATGTATAATTGCTTTCCTGGGAACTGTATAGTTTTATTACTACATTTTTTAAAATATGATTCACATTCATACTATCTGGGTCACTTAGGAGAAAGTAGCAAACAATATACTAAAAAGACCTGAATTGCAAAGAGTATGTATATTTTCGATAAGATTTATTGCCAGTATAGTTAAGGGAATACTACTGAAAAAGGAAAAAAAAAAATGTAAGAGGCAGGGCACGGGAAGGTAGGGAAGAGAGCACTGAAGCAGCATCTCCTTGACATGGCATTTTATAACTCCAGTGAACTCACATCAGCTGTGGTTTTAACAGCAGAAGACCCACATGAGATCAATCTGACTAATGTAGCTTAGATGGGAGAAGTGTTTCTAGGTTCCATTCATTACTATAGACTATCCACAGCTTACAATTGCTAAGTAAAAAGAATCATTCTATTTTGAAGCGTGTAGTTATCAGTAGGTTTATGATAGCTCATGCTCCATTTGATGGCCCAATGCTAAAGCACAGAAACACAGCACTAATCAGATGTAGTAGATCATGCCAAAAAATAATAAGAGGACAACAAATAAAGTTACATGAAGCTGGGAGGAAAATGTATTGAGAATTATGGAGAGGTTGAGAGGGAAAATGGTGAGTAGATATGATCATATTGCATTGTACATATGCATAAAATACTCATGAAATAAAAAAACAATAAAAAATAATTGACTAAGGCTTAGTAGAAACTTTCGTTATTATTCTTAAGTAAGATATGCTACACTGTATCACAAAAGACCAGGGATCTTAAGTGGATTTTCACTACCTGTATACCTTTTTCTTCTGTCCTTCAGCAAATGTTATGTGTTTTCCTATCTCTGAAGTACTCCTGAGGGTCTAGTTACACCAAGATAGAACAATCTCCTACTGAATGCTTCAGTCCTTGAGAAGAATGAAACAGAACTAAAAAAAATAAATAGAAAGAGAAAAAAAGAGAGAAACCCAAATGTGAAGAAATAGTAGTTAATTATCAACAATCCACAGCTATTTATAAACCCCGATAAACAGTAATTACTAACTATAAGTGAAAGTCATGTTAAATTTATTATAGATACATTAGCAAGATACTCCTGGGTCTCAGAATGGAAGATAGTGCATGTTTCTAAATTATTTTGCTATTCCCTTCCATGTTTCAGCATTTTTGTAAAATGGTGTTGTTAATATTTACATAGCAGCAGTAGTAATATGTACTATGTATTTTTTATAAAGATCAAGAAAGTCACTTGTGATCCATCAATACAAAGTTGAAAGTGAATATAGTTTGAGCTGTAGTCATAGTCTATCTATGTCAATGCAATTTTATAGGAGAGAAAGATAATTTATCAGGACAAAATTACTATCTCCCCTTGTTTATTTTGGTGATTCTTGCTGAGACCCAATGTAGAGAGTAGTCTCTTGGATGTATTGTCAATTGGGTCTCTATTTACTCATGTTTACAATGAGTATGGTATGGATACAATATTAAGTAAGAACACTTTTCTTTCATGTACAGAGCTTTTCAAAGACCAACACAGAAATCACTGGCGTGGAAGAAGTATGAAAAGGATAATGACAAGTGCAACATGATCTCGTACATAGAACACGAATGGTGAACACAGATATTAATTTTAGACATTTGTTCTCACCTTGCTATGCCTACCGATAACAAACATTGCTCAGAACTGTTGACGGACATACATGATGCTATTTTTCCTTACTTTACAAATTCTGTCATCTGCATTTTTCATGGGCACTTTGTTTCAACACAAATTATACAAGGTAGTTTTGTTTTTAGACACTTGAAAAAATTGCTTTTAATAAGATAACATAGCTTTTATTGATTCCTAAATGGTTATTACTTCCCAATAATCTGTAAACATACCTGTGTCACCTGTACTTACACTCTAATGATATGACTCAATGTCTAAATTGGTGTTGTCTTTGGCCATTCTCTAAATTCAAAATCAGTAATTTGTTCAAGGAAATAAGTGATGAATGCTGCACTTGAAAGTGAAATTTGAAATATAAAATTAGGCCTGTAAAAATTCATTTATAATGAATTCATACCATAGAGAGTCTAACAACTCCATTTCTAGTTTTACCATTTATAAGAAATTTAAGCATATATATATATATGATAAATTTCACATACACAAATTAGAGACAGTTATTTTATATTATCTGCTAATAACTTTGATAAGGAAAGACTCTAAATGTGAATAGGAATTTAATAGATATATTTTATGAACTCCCTTTTATAAAGAAATATATACATATATATTTATGATTGTCACATACACATATATGGAAAATTATATTCTTAACCATTGTAAAAGTAAGGAATTTATACAAACATGAATAATGTTACAGGTTACTATGAAAGTAATGTATACTGACACAGAATGCCAAATGCTTCACGATCTCACTTCTATATCAATAAAAAAAAAGAGAAAAAAAAAAACAAGAGAAACTACAAGAGTAGTTAATGATGGGAATGCTGAGAAATAGCAATGTTGATAGAAAGGTAAATATGTAAGATGAATCATATTATGATATCAAATAAAAACCTTGAGTATAGTGAACAATACAGCACCTTCATCAAATATTTGCTATGACACTATGTTTTATGGATCTTGATAAATTTGTAAAATACATAAAGTGTAATTCAACTTTGATTTATTCTAAATTATATATAATTTACATAATTATACATAGATATTTATATAGTTTAAAGGATAAATTACCAATGTGCTGATATTGCTTTCTCCAAGAGCCATAGACTAACAAAACTTTAAATACAGTCCGAAACACCAACCTTTTTTCTTTGTTGGTCAAAAGATATAAGAGACTTTTAAATTAATATAAACTATGTCTATTGCTCTCAATTGTTGTTTCTTCCTAAATGTGTAGTAGTCGTATCCATATCTTGAAGATGATCAACAATTATATAATTAGACTTAAGGAACAGTACACAAAACAAAATCATTCCTGATACTAGAGACCTAGCCAAATCTGGGACAGTTAAGATTATGGATCTTAAAATTTGATATGCCAAGGCTGGTTAATGTTCATGTAATCTCTCTCTCTCTCTCTCTCTCTCTCTCTCTCTCTCTCTCTGTCTCTCTCTCTTTTAATTCTATATTTTATTTATACTTCGGATGTGATCTGCTTCCCCCATTTTCCCCACACCCAGGAACCCCCTATCCTATTCCCTCTCCTCCTGCTTCTATGAGAATGTGTCCCCACCCACCTCCCCACCTTTGAATTCCCACACACTGGACCATCCAGCCTTAACTGAACCAAGGACTTTCTCTCCCACCTATGCCCAACAATGAGAAGAGAAGAAAGAATGGATGAGAGGGTGGATGGCAGGTATGCAGGAAGAAGTAGGCATAGAGAAGAGAGAGGAAGCTACCTGCGGTCAGGATGTAATGTTAATTAATTAATTAAAAATAACAAAGACTATTTAAGGCTGCTATTCTCTCACCTTGATTTTTTAATCTAGATTTCAAAGAACAACATAACAGTAACATTATGTTCCTTTGATTCTACAGTGCTTGCATCCTCAGCTAATGCATACCTCAAATCTTACATTATTTATTCTTCTAAGTGTCTTATCCAAAAGTAATAGATGTATATTTGTTTGTGTGTTATAACCATCATTCACTGAAAATAGCAGACATAAATTGGCATTAACCTCATATAATCGACAATAATTTTTGAGGACAACATATGCCTTTTGGTTGGTAACAAATTTTTTGTAAAAGTATTTATCTATGGAAGTTGGAATAAGTTTGAAAAAGTGACTTAATCCCTTGTAAAACTCTGTTAAAGTTTTCTAAAGAAGTATACTACATTTTCCCCTGTATATTGCTTGTTGTGATGTCCAAGAATAGAGAGAATAAAGTCCTTTTTTAGGTACAGACATACCACAAAGACAGAGACAGACAGATTCACAAATGGTACTTAGGCATACAGAGATTCATACTCATACAATCGAGAAAGATGAGGAAGACACAACAATTTAAATCTTAGTGAAGTAGACAACTTAAATATTAGCTTGGTCAAATGGCACTTAGCAGCAGTGTGTTATTGCTTCCTCTGCTTAATGAAACAGTGAAATGTTATTGGTAACTCTTGAGTTTATTATTAACTTGATCAAAGAAATGTGATAATGAACAAGTAATTGGATGAAATTGCTGTCAAGACTGAAGTGAAAAACAGACAATACATATATGAACTTCTTGCTGTTTTAGATGTTTATAGAATATACAGTTGGCCTACAAATTTGAAAAGAACACTTTATGACAAAACAACATAAATAGTAAAATCTATTTAAGACATTAATCAAAGAAGAAGACTACAAGAGTCAGCAGAAACATAGAGAAAAGATAAATTTCTAAACAATAATGTGTATATGATACACTCAAGTACTCAGTAAATAGTTACAGAATGAATGAAAGAATGACAGAGTAATTATATTTTCAGCCAAAATTTTCTCAGGAATAGAGACTCTTAGAAAGAGAAAATCTGCATGGCATTATAACATTAAAATTTATACAACTGCCGTTTAGAAGAGCATTTCTTATCATGATTAAAACATATATATTTTCATGAAGGAAATAAGAAACATTGGAAAATAATAAAATAGATTTTGTAAAAGCAGTAGGGAGAGTCTATATATCCAGGAAAATACACAGACTTATTCATCTATGAAGATGATTCAATAAACTTTATTTCTCTAAACCTGCAAATAGAAAAACTAAGAAATACAGAAGTTATAGATGAAACAAAAAGTTACTAGGATATAATTTTAAAGGAACTGTTAAAACCTTTGTTTCACAGTAAATATATATATACATATATCTGTATATCTATCTATCTACCATATATATATGTATATATATAATATATATATATATATGGTATATATATATATATATATATATATATATATATATATATATAAAACATCCCAAGGCACCATGTGACTGAAAACACATGGGGATAGGAAGAGACTTGCAATTTAGAAATTAATATTCTAACAGCACTTTCAAATGAATGCTTACAATATTTCAAAGACACATATTGCATATTATTTTAAATTTATATTAAAAATAGATTCTTTCATATGATACATTCTTACCAGTTTCTCCTCTATGCTTTCCTCCAAGCTCCACCTTCAAGCTACACATAAAATATAAATTTTACAAGATGTATTCATTACCTTTTCATCCCTATAACCATATATTTGATGTGAAGAAAGGATTTACCTCCCAGTTTTAGCTGGTGTTGTTCGTACTGGTCAAACTGACATGATAAACTGTATAGAAATTGGTGTTTTTCATATATCCATGGACCAGAATCAGAAGTCCAAGCATGGAGAAGGATAGAATACATCACCATTTCTTAGGTCATGTGTCCACTAAGAAGATATCATGTTCAGTGGTTTCATAGCCTCCCAAACAGGGTGCATTGCACAGTATCAAGTATTTATACTGAGAACCTATGGGAACAATTTTATAGCCACACCTTTGTAAGCTCTTGTCAAAGCAAAATATTAAACAACATTACATTAACCTAACCTTGTCTTAGGTTTAATTTTAAGAAACCAAAAGGAACTGAGTTACAAAAGAATAAGAAAACCACTAAAATGAGAATCAGGCAAATATCATTTTTTTTTCGTTAAGGAAAGAAGATTCCCATGAAGAATTCATCCCCCCACCCCCACCCTTCGGTAAATGTTTAAGGGCAGAATGAACAAATAACACAATTACAGAGTGCCTTGTCCGACTTTTGTAAAGAACAAGAAGGAGGCCCCTGAGCTGGGATGTGTTAAACGGAAGGATGTTGGTCAAATAGCTTCTCTGCTTGGATTTCTAAATACTTTATGACAATTGACTCTGTGTGCTTTGTAATTGGGCCTGATAGTTCTATAATTACTTTGTCTCAGCAAACACTGTAATTGTGAATAGGTTTTATTTTGTCAGTTGTGTTTGTCTTGCCAGCTTTTCCTTTGGGTCCCTGTGGCTGCGGCAACTGGATGAAAATGTGTTTGTCGGGAGGAATGTTACCCTAGATTGTTTATCTTCCTTATGTCTGGTTCCGTCAGCTCTGCTACATAGGCATTGTTGTTCATCCTCCAGCTCCCCAGGAACACAATTAATGCCTTCACTGAATTCACCTCTCCTACCTAGCAATTGGAGATTAATGTTATTGTGAATCCTGTGTCAACTCTTCCTGGAAAAGACAGCTCAACCAAAAAACAGAGAAAGTCTTTAGAGACAAGACAAGGGCTGGCTTCCTCTTGTCTAAAGCTTGTTAGATCAGCATGATTTATGTAACTGCTCAAGTTACACCATTTGTTCTGTGTATATGTTACATGACTCTGTGAAAACAAATGTATAATTATTCTGTGTATTGCAACCTTACCTCAGATACCTTCAATAAAGTACTTCCTTCCATCTCACTTCTTCCTCATATTAGAGTGACATAATCCTTATATGCAGGCACACTCCTCTCCTAGGGCATCAGAACATGTAGTTTCACTTAATTTTAAAGAAAACATATGAAAAACTGCAAAGGTGAGACTGAATAATCCTAGCAGTCACTAGACAGAGGATATAAGTATTTAAGTTTTGCAGTACACAGAAATTCCTACACCATGATCAGGACTAAAAGTGTTTACTGCCTTTTATAAAATACTACAAAATAAACCGTTTCAGTGATTCTATCATAATATAGCACAACTGTTCCAAAAGAAAGAGAAATTCTTAAGATTTTGATCATCTTTAATTATGCAATGTGAACTTGATATTTATCTATAACAGTATAAAATTGATTGGCTTCAAGTTACACAGAAGTGTATGTTTAGTTTTGTTTGGTTGCTCAGTTCTTCATTTAATTTGGTTTTGTTTAATCTTATTGTAAGTTTGGCTCATATTGTCCTGAGTAATAAGCAGAAAAAACATTATCTAGTAAGTTAAATAAATTCAAATACTGATTCATTGAAAACACAATAGACCATAATATTTTAATTAACCAAAGTTTATAAACATCTTTGATATTTATTTCCACACATAATAATATGGATAATTTTTTGAGCAATATTAATGTTTTCAGCAATTCCCTGATACTCTTGTAATTCCAAACACATATATATACACATATATATGAAGTATATGAAGAATCCTCATGTATATTAACAAGTTCAAAAAAGTTCTTAGAGCATAATCGAGAAATTAAATATTATTGCATAGAATGGAATACAAAGAATAATGTATTCCAGTGTTCATTATTTGACTAGAATAACAGAAGAGTATAACAGCTTTATGTGGCCCTTGTTTTCAGTTTTAGTTTAAACCCAATGCTCTTCTTGATATAAAAACTGGCTTGTTTTACTTAGGAGCACTAGACAAAGCCCAGATATGGTCATTTACGCCTATAATTCCAGTACTCTCTGGCCAACAAAACAGGAACTCTGTAAGTTCAAAGCTATTCTATGTCAATGAGAACTAGGCAATTCAGGACTATATAATAACTGAATAACTAACTAAATAAGAAACCAAAAACACAAATAAATAAGAAAATAGAAACACAAAAGACCAATTAAAGAAACAGAATTATCTGCCAGGATAAGATGATTAATTGGATTAAATGGTTGGGTTGTATTGATACTGGTAAAAAGAAACAGCATACTGGGAAAAGATGCATGCATATAGATTGAAAAGCAGTGTGTGGAGGTTCTCAGAAATAAAGACAAGAGTGGTTACCATGGATCATGTATTTAGTATTAAATTCAGACATTTTAAGAATCAGCATTAACTTTGGTTCTCAACAGGCAACAATTTTTATCAAGTCAGGCTTCACTCTGTCAAAGACGAGGCTTTCTGACTGTAAATCTCTCACCCTTTTAAGTTGTTAGGTTATAACCACAGTAGGCAGAGATGACCACAGATTGCTGGGCTTGGTTGATCTGGATGTAATAGAGGACAGAAACTATTTGCTCTAAAGATAAATGATATCAATATACTAAAAACATTGCAGAAAACAAATTTCAGGAGCCAGTTTTTGAAGATTCTGTAAAGAAAAGTAATGACTATAGAAGTTCTTTTTTTTCATTTTGTTTTGTTTTGTTTTTTATGTTTTTCGAGACAGCGTTTCTCTGTGTAGCCCTGGCTGTCCTGGAACTCACTGTGTAGACCAGGCTGGCCTCGAACTCAGAAATCTGCCTGCCTTTGCCTCCCAAGTGCTGGGATTAAAGGCGTGCGCCACCACCACCCGCCTAGAAGTTCTATAGAAATGCATTTTATGTGGTAAAAATGACAAGGCTCTGGTTAATTGTGACATCTCTCAATAAATTTGAACTTACTATTTGAGCCACGTCATACTCGAATGATTACATAAATCTAACAGATAAATTAAATGTGAGATTAATTTACTCCTTCCCTTTAAATGTTCCTTCCCTTTTAACCTCTGAAAATAGATGTGCTTTTCTCAATGAGTCTGATGGCTGATTTGCTCAGCAGTGTAGTAGACAACCAGTATCTCTCGGGATCCAGTAGATGAAGTGATTATCTTCGTAATGTGTAAGTACACTGAACTGTACTAAAATGTAATATTCAATTTTAGGATGTGGGAATGTAAGGAAGAATCGTTAGAATGAAATGCCTCAAGACCAAAGAAAATTAATTCCACTCAATATCTAATTAAAGAAATACTTCCTTCCATTCTGAAGAACCTGCTCACACCACCTCTCCCAAGTTGGCCTTCATGTGGTTTTAATTATGATAGGAATGTACTAGAGAGTTACTAAGGATGAATTCTTCAAAATAATGGTATTACACCAGTTTTACAGGTAAGAGTACAGAAAGATTAAAACTTTTTTTTTTTTTTTACTAATACTATTATAAATCAGAAATGCCAACTTGTGAGTCCCCCACAGTATTCAGGCTCACTTATCTGGTGGTAATCAGCATTAAATAGCCATACCCTGACATATCCCTAATAGGAAAAAATTAACATACTTCAATAGTATGAGAAACCATGACCTTATACGTCCCCGCTGATCAGCTATAAAAAGATTATCTATAGACGTATTACAAATAAACTTAAATGCAGGACAGTTCTCGACTATTTCACCTTTAAGAAATATAAAATATGCTCTAAGGTTAATATGTAAGAAAAAAAGAGGCTTTTTTTGGGTTGGTGATGGAAACAAGTATGCTAAGAAAATATTACAGAGAATTTGACGGGAGCATACTAGAGGGAAAACCAGAATCTCGTTTTATATGGAGACATCTTCCTGTCAGTGTACTTAATGGTAAATACATATAGTTAGGGAGGTCCGTGAGCCGTCACAGTTTTAATTTAAGATAGCTTACATTCCCTGCCATTCCGGGCTCTGCTTCTCTACCTGTGAGGTGTAATTGGCTGTGATTGCCACCAGTGGATCCTGAGAAGGCAAATGAGGCAGGATACCTGAGAGCGAATGAGTCTGGCAAGAACAGACTACTGGGAGACAGCTTCAGTGAGACAGCTTTTTTAACAGGGGTCGGGGAGAACAAAGGTTCTTAAATCTTTGGTGGGCAAGTAGGGGATTTTGAGGTGAGTGTAAATCATTGGCCACGGCCTGGGTGCTGGACATGCCTCATTAGCATGAGGAGAAATTTCAGGTGTGCTGGACATGACCTTCTAAGGAAGAAAGCTCATATATCGTCCACGTTGCAGCATTCAGACATCCACAAAAGAAACCTTAGTTGCCGGTGTTTCTCCAAAAAAATACTAAATCCATGCTTTAAAAACAGAGATATTAGACGCCAAACAACAAAATAACCCCATTAAAAAATGGGATACAGAGCTAAACAAAGAATTCTCAACTGAGGAAACACGAATGGCCGAGAAGCACCTTAAGAAATGCTCAACATCCTTAGTCATCAGGGAAATGCAAATCAAAACAACACTGAGATACCACCTCACACCAGTCAGAATGGCTAAGATCAAAAACTCAGGTGATAGTAGATGCTGGCGAGGATGTGAAGAAAGAGGAACACTCATTGTTGGTGGGGTTGCAAGCTGGTACAACCACTTTGGAAGTCAGTCTGGCGGTTCCTCAGAAAATTGGATATAGCACTACCTGAGGACCCAGCTATACCACTCCTAGGCATATACCCAGAAAATGCCCCAACAAATAACAAAGACATATGCTCTACTATGTTCATAGCAGCCTTATTTATAATAGCCAGAAGCTGGAAAGAACCCAGATGCCCTTCAACAGAGGAATGGATACAAAAAATGTGGTACATTTACACAATGGAATATTACTCAGCTATTAAAAATAATGAATTAGAGAAATTCTTAGGTAAATGGATGGAACTAGAAAATATCATCCTGAGTGAGGTAACCCAATCACAAAAGAACACACATGGTATTTACTCACTGATAAGCGGAGATTACCCCAAAAATCTGAAACAACAAAGATTCAACTACCATACGACATGAAGCTCATGAAGAAGAAAGAACAAGTGAGGATGCCTAGGTCTTTCTTAGAAGGAGTAACTAAATACCCAAGGGAGCAAATATGGAGACAAAGTGTGGGACAGAATCTGAAGGGGGGTTGTAGGGAAATCATTCCATGTGGGTATTCATTCCATGGGCAGTCACCAAAAATAGATGCTGATAGGGATGGCAGGATGGGAAAGCTGACAGCAGCCTGATAAGGCTGTCTCCTTAGAGGTCCCCCAGAGTCGGACATACCCAGAGACAGATACCCACAGCTATCCATTAATCTGATCAAAGGTTCCCAATGGAGGAGTTAGAGAGTAAATTGAAGGAACCTTAAGGGCTGGTGGCCCTGGGAGGAGAGCAACAATACCAACCAGCCAGAACTCCTCAGGGTCTAAACCACCAGCCTAGGAGCATATATGGAGAATTACATGACTCCAGCTGTATATGTAGGGGAGGATGGCCTTGTAGGGCATAGGTGGGAGACAATGTCATTGGTACCCTGAAGGCTGAGCACTGGGGGAGGGGGGGCGGGGAATCTGAGGGTGGGGAGGGGGGCTGGGGGTAGGTGGATAAACACCTTCATAGAAGCAGAAGGAGGGGGGATGGGATAAGGGGTTCCTGGGTGGTGGGGGAAATATGGTAAGGGGATAAAATTTGAAATGTAAATATTATATCCTATAAAAGAGGGGGAAAAAATAGAAAAGCGGTTAGAACCAACATTCTTAATAAAATGTCAGCCCTCTTAAAACAAAAACTATCTTGATACTAAAATTTGTTTTGAGAATTGTATATTGCAGAATGATCAGCCTTGGTGTATCTACTCAACAAGCAAGCTGGGCAGACCTGCTCAAACCTCTGAGGTCTGGGAATTCCATCTGGAGGCAGCGAAGACACAGCATCAGAGGCTTATCAATTTGCTCTCCCCCCCACTCCTCTTCTAATATCTCAACGCCCATAATCAGCTTGAAGAAGCTAATGAAGAGTCAGCGCCCCTATTCCCTGGGCTTGGGGACTAAGGTGGTAAATGTTGGGCTGTCTCTCTAGGGAAAATTAGTGGTTTTGTCGGAATAGAGAGGATTAGCTAGGGTTTATTGCATAGCTATAACCTATTAGTGGAAATCTGTATAATTAATATCAAGATGAAGATATAAATTCTTAAATGGCACCAATTTACTTTGTATACAAATTTTAAGGTTTTCATTGGCATGAGCCTCTTAGTGATATAAAAGTGAGACGAATATTGTTACTCTCATAGGCACTGTACCAGTATAACACATTTAGGAATACAAAGCTTAGACCCAGTCCTTTAACTTTTTTTAACTGATTTGAGATGGTCAGCCTGTGAGTTAAGGGACTATAGCAAATTCATGACTTGGAGTTTATTATAAGGGTGTTCTCTATGTTTTATGTAGAAATAGCTGAGTGGAGTTAACAGGCAACAGTCCAGATTACCTTACATGGATAGTTGGTTTTCAAAACATCAGAAATCCTTAGAATTGACATGACAAACATTTCAGTATTAATGTTCATTTTAATTAGAGACCTGTCTGCTCTGGACAGCTTCCTATATTGAATTCTAAGAAGAAATTGAGCATCCTTGGTGTTACTCCAGTTGTGGTGAGACAGCCACTAGGCAAGAATTGCCACTTTCCTTCTACAGACAAATTACTGTCCAGAAAAGGGCACACTTGCAGAATAGTCGACTGATTATATCTGCCTAGACAGAGTAATCAGCCCTTAATAATTCTGCAGCACTAAGGTCTGTCAGAAGGCAGAAGAACAGATGCTCCAACATTTTGAAGTAGAGCGAGTGTCCAGGTGTTCAGAGGTCTCTATAAATTGGCTAAGTTTTAGAAACTACAATTTGTGCTTCCCACAATTATAGTTAACTCAGTCATTCCAGATTTCTGATGGGGTTGAAAACATATAGCTATTGACCTTAAGAGAAAAGATTTGAGTGGTCGTCAGCTGACATTCATCCTAAAGCCAGGTTCAGAACTAAATGTTTTAGTTAGAATAGATGACAGAGGAGCTGGTTAGTCAACAAAAGGATGGACTGGGTATTAGGACTATCCTGTACCTCACCGGTACAAATTGGCATAATTATGCTCTAATTGTATTTTGAGAGAAACGTTTCATTTTAACAGGAAGGGTGATGTGTAGGAGGAGCTAAGGTAGGAGGACTCCTGAGAGGAAGAAAAGGAGTAAGAAGAGGAGAAGAAGGAGAGGAGAAGCTAGGTGATGAGAGAGAAAAAGAGGGGGGGAGACAGGGAGGCAGATATTCATGTATCTCCACCAGTCAAAGGTAGTTGTTATATCTAGGTCGGTCAGTGGGTTACACCTCTGATTGAACAATTCCAAACTTATAAAGCCTATGATTAACATTTTTTTAAAAAAAAATGTATAAATGCAAAAAGGAAAAGGGGGCATGGGATAGGGGTTTCCTAAGGGGGGTGGGGGGGAATGGGGATAGGGGATGCCATCTGAAGTGTAAATAAAATATCTAATAAAAAAAGTACAAAAAATAAATAAATAAAAAATAAAATTAAAACAGAGAAAGCAGGAGTGTCCCTTCATCTTTATGGTGCACTGATTCACAGTCAATGTCAAAATAGTGGAGCATCAAACTAAGTATCTGTGCTCTACAGGATTCTTCTGACTCTTCATCTGTATGTATTTAACCGTATGTTAAGGATGTATCTTTCTTATTGTTTCTATCAACAACACAGAAGATCTCATTTTCTGTCAGTTATCCTAGAAAGATCTGTGTGGACCTTAAGGAATGATCTAAATTTACTTTTGTCTCCTATCTCGAGTATTCCAGTCTTTTATGCATATAAACTGTTTAAATATTTTCAATAAATGATAAGGTAATTCTGAATTATATCTAAATACACTTTTATTTAGCCAAATCTGTTTAATTTTTATTTTCAAATAATTAAAAAAGAGAACTTTAGAAATTTTGTTTTGGTATGGACTAAAATTGTTTATTATTATTTAATATTATATATTCTTTTAGTATGTAAGTTATGACTATGTTGTTAATATACTTAGAATCACAAGAAAATGAATAGTCTCTAAGAACTAAGGATTTATTCCTTAGTCCTAATGATTTATTTTTATGGACAATTAGATTAAGTTATCTTTAAAAGTTATAATTTTACATATTTTCATTAAAATTGTTTTCTATAATAAATTTTGGTGATGATTATGAGTTAGTATACTTAATAAATCTACTTTTCAGCTGAAAAGGCAGCGATATAGACATTATATTAACATTTCAAATATGATTATTGCAAGAAATTAAATCATTTAACTTGGAACATGTCTTCAATTCAGAAAGTATGAGAATTTACTTACATGAGACATAAATAAAGATAATGGAGATAGATGCTGATAAAAGTACTCTTCTTAAAGGAAATGAAGATATAATAGGCACCAAACTAATATGTTATGTATTTCTATGGTATAAAAATAAATATAAGGTTTACAGCATAATCTTGACATAAAAACTCATTTACATTAAACAAGGCTTCATGAATTAAAAAGAAGTATTGCCATTGGCAAACCCAAAAAGCTTCTAAGGCCCTCTTCATTCTCAGGACAGAAAAATGTGTCATATATAGGTGCATTATTAAAACACAAGACAAATGTTCAGATCAAAATCACAATACTGATGTTGAGTTTCATATTGTTGGATAACTATCAGTGGACCATCTGAGCCTTCCTTTTCATTTTGTAAGTCAAGTATTTCCCTCCCCATAAATCTTCAGCTGAAATTTTTTTTGTGACTTATGTCATTAGCCATGATGCTAATACAATTTGCACATCACTGTGTTCTACTGTTTCCACAATGTTTTTACCTATTTGCTTTTCTTTCCGGTCAACCTCAGGCTACTTAAATGTTTTCAAAATGACTTACACCAAGATGGTAGAATTCAGTGTAAGTAAATAAATGGTAAGGAATCATGTGTTCTCTTTCTTTACACAAGGTGGTTATTCACATATATTATTTTAAAGGTAAAGGGCAATACTTTGTCAGAAATAAAACTTTTTTGTTCTTTTTATTTGCACTGACAGGGATTGAACCCTGAGAGACAAGCACTCTACCACAGAAATACATAAGCAGATTTTAGTTTAAAAATACTGAAATGTCACTCAGGGTACAATGGAACTTGCTCCTCTTGACTGCACCTTCTGAATATTGGGATGATAGGCAGGTCCCACTGTGCCTGACAAGAACAATCTTTCTTAAGGTATAGCTACCAGTAAAAATTATATTGAATTCTATAATTTCTTACATTTTGTCAAGATCTCTCTTCTTGAAGGTAACGGGCTCCTTTACTGAAATGTACTCATGGAAAAAGTATTTGTTTATTTACAAACTCACCAGAATACATGAAAAACATTTATGTAGTTCATGTTTTTATTGTCACATAATTTCAAAATGCATAGGAACATAGTTTATAATGCTATCATGAGTGATTCTCTTTTTCTTTTGTCTTCTGTACATATTTTGTCTATTTAGTATCTTTATTTAGCTCTACTTAAATGTTAGCTATGTCTTAAAATGTAAAAATTATTAGAAGAGAACCTTTCAAAATTAGATTATAAAAGATGACAAAAGTCTTTACTGACAGTTTTAAATTACTAACTGGGGGTATGCCATAGTTTTTATTTATACATATTTATAACACAATTGTGTGGAAAATGTTCCATTATAATGAATGAGGAAATTCATGCCATCTTTCAAAATGTATTATAGAAATCAGGTATGTCTTGATTTGTTAAGCAGCTAGGGCTGAAGTGTTGTAAGTATCTAATTAACATAGATTTATTTTATTATTAGATATAACATAATACATTAAATTCATAAGTACACTTCTATTTACATGAGATTGTTTTTTTAAATAAAATCATTGATATATTTGGACACTTAAAATATGAGTGTAGCACATTTAAATTAAATGATCACTTAAATCATTTTGTAACAAACACAAAGGATAAAGTATTAGGAAATAAAACAGTCTATTTACATCAATGAGTTCTTTCAGATCTATTGACAGGCAAATGTTAGTGCTTAGAGACAGACCCTAAATTTCCTACAACGTCTATTTTTATTGTTTGTAAATGAATAACAATAATAGGTAATTATTCACTGAGTTCTTAGTTCCAAAAATACTCACTAAGATCACAGACTGAGTAAGTAGTATTTTCTCCCTTGCTTAGTTACTGGTAGCCAGTTTGCATTACTTTATAATATAAATGTTTCCATCTTACAATCTATGTCCTTCAGACAAACACTGAATACATCAGTTTTCACTTGTTCTTACCTCTTTCCTCATTTTCACCTCACTTTTAATTTTATGCTCATTTAATCATAGCTAAGCCAAAATAACTAAGGCAGAAGGTCTGTAAGATATGTTTCATGTTTCTGTAAAATTTATTATAATCAGTAATTTTAAACAAGCATATTTTTGAAAAGCTTCCTAGAATACTAAAACATGTTTATACAAAATAGTTGAATATCACAAGAAACACATAATACAAAAAAATCTTTCTATAAAATTTTTATGACTTATTTTTAAATTATGTATACAATGCGTTAGATAAAGTTAATTTCCAAGTAAAAGCATACGAAAATAAAATCTTAAGGTATTTATATAATCAGAAGAAATATAATTAGTTCACATTATTATAGCAACTAAATCAGTTCTTATAAATTCAGTCGTCTTAAAACATTGATTTTCTCTGATTCAAGTGAATAATATAAATATGAACTCTTGATAAGAATGAAGCTATTATCCCAGTATTGAGCTCATTTAGGTTCATTGGGGACAACAAATAATGCTATCTAATTAATTAGAATGACAGGAAACTGCATGACACATTTCTTATGGCTGGCTGATTTAACATTCTACAACCCTCCTGTTGATTAGAACTTGCATGTTTTAAATAGAATAGGCTGTTAGACATCCCATCTGTTGTGTAACAAGCTTTGGGGAAAAAAATTTAAAAAGGTACGCTCAAGTCTTGATGAGTTCAAGTCAGCAGAACAAGACACATGTAATGTGTTATCTGATACACAACAAAACAGGCAGACTAATTGCTTTCAAATGTTGCCTGTTTCTCATCAAGCTACAATTAAGTAATAAGACTATTTGAAATCTTGGTAGTTTGACCCCTCTTTGTCATATTGCAGGACACTTATCTGAAGTTCAAACTTCTTCTTCTGTGTAAAATGGATCCAGCTGAAGAAGCACACTTCCTTTCTTGCATTAGGTTCTGCATATTATGGCAAATTATAGACCTTTCATTTGTATCTCTAAGTATGTGAAAGACACTTGTTACAAAGCAACATTAAAAAAAAAAAAACCATAAGATTCAATTTGTGGCTAAAACAATCATAAAAATACTGTTCTTTGTATGTCTTTCATGTATTTTACAAGAATAAAGATGTCAGATAAATCATATATTAATTCTATCTGAAGTAATATATGTAGTCTTAAACAATGAAGAGATACATTGTGTTTTCTACATAGTTGGTTAAAATCAACAATTAAAAAATTCCTGTCAAAGCAATCTTAGCTCAAATGCAGGATGGCCATCTATAATGTCTTCAGAAGTAGGACTGTCCTAAACATAATAGAAGAAAATTATACATGTGTAATGAAAATAACTTTTTCATTTAATTCCATCATATATGACATCATTGGTTTGAAAACATAAGATAATCTAATTAGCATAAGATTTGTCAAAGATGAGACCAGAATTTGAGAGGGAATTATGATGGAATGTAAGAAAATAATAGTAGCAAATGTTCAACAACAATAAAATTTTAAATATTTAGTTCAAATTTTCCAATCAGGTTATCATTTATTCTAGCTTCTAGCTTCTACTGCTAACCATTTCATTGTGTTTAAATTATTTTTTCAATTTCCCCCCCAAAATATTTTTCTGTCACCACACTGAATTCTTCATGGAAGAGATAAATGGGGATATTTATATACATCTTTACCCTTCATTCCCTTGTCCTTATCCTACAGAGAAAATGAGCTACATAAAGAAGAATGAGAATTATGCAGATTAGATAACTTGGTGAGTGTTCTGTTTCAAGTGGCAAAAATACTGTCCCTGCTTTCATAGAGTAAAGCAGAAAAATAACAAAGATGCAGAGACCCTAACAGCCCCTTATGAAGACCCTGCTTCTTATTATAGAGCACAACAGAGGAAAATAAAAGCACAGGAGTTTTGGCTCAGGTTAAACTTCTGTCACTCACTTACACAAGTCCTAGAAAACATTTCTGCTCTTTGCAAAACTAATATCTGTGTTCAGTTAGCTCCAAATGATAGCCATGAAAAATACTTTTGAGAATTAATTAAGCTGCAGTTAGTTCGCTGTGATTAAAATATAGCCAAACAAACTCTGAGATAAGTCTTAGGAGTTTTGGGGTCTTGGCGAAATAGAAATAGATAAAGATATCTGCCTCTACTACACAAAGACACACATACAGACACTCTCTCACACACACACAAGTGAGTACCCAACACACAACTGTGTGCCCAGAAGCAGATAAGACCAATAATAACAATGTGCCAAAGAGAGAAAAGAAGGCAAATTACAAACTTACAGAATGACAGATATGAGGATAGTGTAAATATTCCCATTTATCTCTTCCATGAATACCTTTGCTCTTTCAACTCCACTCCAGCAATGTACTTCAACAGAACCAGTTCCTGGAAATAGGTCTTCTGAATATTAAAAGTACTTTTGCTGACTCTAGAATGGAGAGTTGGAAGTCCCTCTAACTTTTTAAAACAACAAAAGAAAGTTATCTAAAAGTCAATATTCTAGCTAGTGGCTCGATAAACATTTTCACTGGAATTTCATTTTCTTCTGACAGATTTTTACAAGATTCTTCATGTACAAAAGCATGTAAAATGAGAATACAAATCAAATCAAATATGTAATGTAAGTAATCACAAGATACATATTTTAAAGTCTCTGATGCATATAATGTTATCATTTATTAAAATAAAAGCAAAATTGTCTTTTAATAAAGTGGATATGCTTTCATATTTTACATGTGGAAATTTTGACTATTCAAATCTGTAAATATAGACTGTCTTCAAAGTCTGTCAGAATTGAACGACTTGTTACAATTTACAATTGTCAATGTCACTTCACCTAAATATATAGCCAGGACAAATGGCAAAATAAATTGAGGAGAATCTGCACTAAGTCAAAATTCATCTTTTTATGCAACTCAAGTTAGCAAATTAAATGGAAATCTGTAAATACATCATTCTGACATACTATAAGACAAATATATATTCATTTGATTTAATTATGGTGAGAAATAGTGATAAAGACACTAAAATCTTTTATATTTGTAATTAATTTGTAAAAGAGCCAAAAGCCTAGCATGTGAGTATAATCACCTCATTGCAAAACCTACAACATCCTTTAGCCAGGGGTCAGGTATTCTAAGCAGTGTTCAGTGTAAATTTGTGGCAAAAAAGCATGCTTGGTGCCATGCCAGCATGCTATAGATTCACCACTGCAGTGTAGCTGTGTGATGCATTACTGTCATATGCTACAAGGATGCCCTAGAATTCATTATACATTTGATTTTAAATGCAACCTACTGTTTTTGTCAATTATCACAAGCTTCTGACTCACCTACCATAAGACAAATGGCATCACATGCCACATAAAATAAGCTGGGTTCCTGTTGAACTTTGTTTGATATTATAGAGATAGAGACTGCATTTTATTGAGCATTCCGTTTTGAGGGAAGATTTGCATTGGTGAGACTATGAGCTAAATTAGACGAAAGCTACTAAATTATATAGTCAGTCTCTAACACACAATCTAGCACATGCTCTCATGCCATAGTTCATCTGGGAAGCTGAATTTCTAGAGTGCAAACCAGAGACAATGGAACCAAATAGCAACTTTTACACATTGAAAAACAAAGCAGGTTTTCTCACATATCTTTATTTTATTATTTTCATGGAATCCACAAACAATCCTGAAAGGGTGACATTAAGTAAGTCAGACAGATATGACTATGTTACACACTAAAGCACACATGCAGACAGAGATAGCTGATTAAAGCATTTGGATTCCTGGGGTGGTAGGAATTCTATTTTTGTGTCTGAGTTTCACACATATTCTATTTTAGATTCAACGGTTTCACAGTGTGCTATTTTTAATTAAAAAAAAAAAAACTTTGCTTGGCTTCTTAAAAAGGCTCTAATTGAGCAAAGAAGGTAGATGCAAATTCTACCCTGGTGTTTGAATAGGGCACAGATTGAGG
This sequence comes from Arvicanthis niloticus, assembly GCF_011762505.2. Classification (NCBI taxonomy): domain Eukaryota; kingdom Metazoa; phylum Chordata; class Mammalia; order Rodentia; family Muridae; genus Arvicanthis; species Arvicanthis niloticus. The sequence goes on along the minus strand of NC_047664.1, from coordinate 60,905,935 downwards.
CATGCATATGTAAATATGTCACACACATACTCTTAGAGTATGAACACAAATATATTTATAATTTGTCTCAGATGCAAAGACATTGTGGAATTCTCACATGACATATTGTAGTTTTTATTTTTGCAACTTAAATTATATTAAACTTTTAAATGATATTTTAACATAAAACACTTGTTCCATAACCAAATCTGCCCCCTTCCTCAAAAAATACGGTTACCATTCAAGTCAACTCTGCCCTAGTTCAAAGAGTAAAATCTTTTGTTCTATGAAATCTCAAAGGAAAATATAAAGCGTTACTAGCTTGGATGCATTAAAATGCTCTCCTTGCCATAGCTTATGCAAAGGCCATACCGAGAAATTGCTGTGCACAAAGGTCCCGAATCAGGTGTCTAATGTACTACCAATTCCTTTTGGAAGTAGCCTATTGTTCTCTAGATCAATTTTCAACCATTCGTGTTTCTCTTTTTCTGTTCAGTGTGTAAGATAAGAATGGAGGGTGACAGACCCCTGTCAGCTACACAACTCGGCCTCCTGAATCAGTTAGCTAGTTAGCTTCATCGTGAATAAGACTAAGACAGTAAATTCTGGTTAGGATAAACGTTCATCAGTCGGCCATTTTTGTACTTCATTTGTGATTTGGTCAGTAGTTGTATTTCTTCATTACACCACAAGGGGGCGTCTGAAGGAAAGCCGTTATCTCATACCACTCTCTGGTGGCACAAATTGAATCCCAGTAGAAATATCTATCCAGTCTTCATCTCTTAGAAATCCTTAACAATCTTTGTATATTCTCTTAACTCGACCAATGCATTTGGCCATGTCCTCAGGTGAACCATATATAATCTCAAATAGGTTTGCTTTGAGAAGCTGGTGAACACATACATAATATATGTATATGTATATTTATATATATATATATATATAGTGATTTATTTCTAACTTGTGGTTTGTTCTAATGATAATATACTTGAAATTTTAATTATTCAGCAACAAACATTCCACAATGGATCCCATTTCACTTTTATAACATTAAGTGTTGCTGTAATCATTCTCAATATAAATTTAAAAAAAAAAAAACAATCATTGAAGATAATTGTTCTTCATACAAATACATACAGAGAATCACACTTTTTTTTTAAGATGAGAAACTTGTCACCAAAAAGCTAAGTATAGCTCAGAATATTTCTATTTGCTTCTCCTCAATTAAAATCATGGAAGTATTACTACCTTGATATAGCCTACTCTAATGTCTAGAATTTTCCCAATAGTGTCAAATATGGCCTTGAACAACTTTTCTTTATATCTGATGATATTCCTTCATTTATCTTTTTCATTTTCCAGGAGGAGAAACTCTTGAAATAATACCTAGCCTCATATAAAATGATAGGTTGTCCTGCCTACTTCTGTATGACATTCTGAGTAGCTATTATCACTTACTAACATGCAAAAAGAGGTAAACACAAAATACTACCATAAAAACTTATATCTACTTGTGAAGAAATTTACTCTATCTCTCAAAAAGTGCACATGTCCTCCAAGCCCCAAAAGTCCAGGAATTTGAAATAGGCAGACACTATTATCTATTTTCACGTTTGAAATTCTGTTGTTTTGTTGTTGTTGGTTTTTTTTTTTTTTTTTTGTATAACCCTTTCTGACAACTTCTCATGTAAATTTTGACTCTGTAAGCATAACTGCCAAGACATTCTTAGTTTTATCTGAATTTATGGGCTCTAGAGGTGATATTATCAATGTAAACTGATGTGTACAGTACCAACTCACACAAAGCATATTTTCAGTAAATTCTTTCTCTTATTAAACAAACAAATAATTGAATTTTGGAAAGCTCTTTGAGTTATATACATTTTATCACATCGATGGTTATAAAGACAATACCTGACTTAATGCAGTTAGCTAGGAAATTCTTCTCCTTCAGCACATATGGAAAAGTAATTGACAATACAGAAAAGTATTCTCTTATATAGCCTGTTATATTTTATTATTTAATAGCCAAAAGCTTTATTCTTAGTTCTTTTATTTTCATAAGGTATATTCAATATTCTATATTTCTCTGTATACCACCATAAAATACAGTTTATGTACAATGACTTGGTTATTCAACTGTAATTCCATTTTTAAGACTAATAAAAGAATTGTTTGCTTAAACAATTTCCAAACAGCACAGAAAAACTAGCTATTTAGGAGTTTGAACGTGGAAATGAAACACAAAATGACAAGTGAAAGAAATTATAATCTCTTCCCTTTAACCTTTTGACTCAAAAAACCTAAAAGCCAAATTCATCATTTAAATAAAAGATTGCAAACCATTTTATAGCTGTGCTGTCTGAAGTGATTTCTAAATTACTAAGGCCTGATTAGCATAAAGAGCTGTCTGAATGTACTCCTGACCATGTTGGCTGTTTCTCATAAGATGCAGCCTGGGCAACTCCAGTGTTCCCTGAAATTGAAATACATTCTTTTTGGTATAAATCATTTACATTAACATTTGTCTTGCCAAGGCTTGTTCAGTATGTTCTTCAATGTTGTTTGGTCTTCTCTTTTTTTCTTATTATGCCCTTGATTACTAGTTAAAAGGTTTGTTTTATTCTCTAACACTTAAAAATTAACATCATTTCTATTCTATCTTTGTTTCCATGACCTATAAGTCTTGTGTTACTTCCTACATTACTTCTATTTGTGTGTGTGTGTGTGTGTGTGTGTGTGTGTGTGTGTGTGTGTGGCCAGGGTTGCCCTTCAATTTCAAAGTCTTCTACATTTGTACCACTGTGGCACTTTAAATCACATTATCTTAGTTCTTTACTATCAAAATTTCTCCATGTAAGGATATTACTATCAGTAGTATTTTATTTATAAAGAGGTTCAAGAGTCAAACTGTTAAGTTAAATTTGAAGATATTAAGAAGGCAGGCAGGATGGTTCAGTGGTTAACAGCACTGGCTGTACTTTCAGAGGACTCATCTGTGATTCTCAGCACGCCCATTGTTGCTTATAAGTATCCATAACTCCAGTAAATGGGGATCCAATGCCCTCTTCTGTGGCCCATAATGCCAGGAACACATGTACTACAGTCATATATGTAACCAAACCACCCATGAAGTTAAAAATAGTAAATGACAGAAAATAAAAAAAAATATTAAATGTCATGTGAAAAGGGAAAACATAAACAGTGACCTTCTTTCTTTTAATTTACTTCATTTTGATCTTAATATTTAGCTTTTTTTTTATTTAGGAAAAGAAGTGAAAATGATGCTTTAATGAGTAGATGTCTGCAGAAGAAAACTGGGTAAAGAGAACACTGAGTCTCTGTGTTGGGAGAACATTATCAATTGTTGACTCTCTAAATGGTTTGTATTGCATGTAGACCCTATTACATGTGTGTTTGTCACCAGTATTTCAAGAAGTTAAGAGGCTCATCAATCAGATGTATACTTGGATGTGGTTGAATATGCTCCCTGATATGTTTCAGAGGTCTTTCCCACAACTATACCTAAAGAAATTCTCAATATCTTGATCATTAATCATAGTCTCCCTATCAGACATTCTGTCTGCCCACTTTTAGGCAAAAAAAGCAAAGCAGAGATTTTTCAGGAAGTTTTATAGCTATTGGAATGTGAGATGCACATGCAATGAGAAGAGACATGACCATCAATATACAACAGTCGGAAATCAGAAGGGAGCTGAAACTCCATTCTTTTATACAACAACAACAACTTTTCAAAAATCATCTAGAATAATTAGAAGAAAAGCAAGTTACAGAACAGATATTTGGAAGTCCATAATAGAAAATGTACTTCAGAAAAATGTGGCTAATTATTTCAGTGATTCTTTCATTTTCAGCATTATAATAATAATAGGAATTTTAAATTACACATTTCTATGCCACAAATTTTAACACTGCAATATAGCTTTCTTTTGAGAGACTCAAGCATCTCAAGGTCCAGATTCCAGTCCTTTGTTTGTACATTTATTCATTTATCAATTAAAAAGCAGTTTAATATAAAAATGGGTGAAATGCTCTGTGCAGTTTTCAAAACAGAATTAAATATAATGCTTATTATCATGCAATTCATAGCATGAGGCATACATATAAACATAGAAACTTAGCTCTTAAAGGGGTACTGTAAAAATGATGGTAAATAATAATTTAAAATGACGATCATAACAACAAAGAAGAGAGAACAATATCGTTGCGATTTCATGAAAAAACGTTGCATCTTCTGTCTCACTGTCTAGTAGTATTTTTTTGTCTTCAGGTTCAGGTTTGTCTCCTTTTGTAAAGCAATTCACCTTTGTAAAAGGGGAACTCATTTCAACGTCTTGGAATATATTAATTAAATCCCAATTTACCAAACTCACACTGAATGCCCGCTGTGAGAAAGGAACAATTTGTATCATTACTTATATAACAATAGAGTTCATTAGGACTCTTAACTTTACTTGGAGATAAACATTAGTCTCAAAGACATTAAGTAAAAGAAAATCTCTTCTCTGCTGCTGAAAGGACATCCAAAGGAGTCAGTTTTAAACAAAGCTAAGTAACCCAGAAAAAAAATCAACTTATACATAGAAAAAGAAACTTTTATTATCCTCCAAGGACAGGTTATAGTTTTCAAAATACCTTTAAAGGAATGAATTCTGGTTAAAACAACCGTTCAAGCCAAGACAGCATGAGGCACTAGTGGGAAAACTTCACAGATCACTTCGAGTTAAGTAACAAAGAATCTAAGCAAGAACAGGAGTGTTCATAGCAATTAGAAAAATTATTTTAGATCTTGCTATTAAGAACTTGGAACAGTTTACATCTTATTTACTATGTAAATGAGAGACATTAAAATTAACCAAAATGTAGCTGAATTAATATTCATTTTAATATTAACTAGATAATGAAGTTTGAATATGAAACTACCTCAGGCTCCATAGATCTTTACGTGATATTAGTTGTGGAACCTTAGAAAGTGGAACTCTAGAGGAGGAAGTGGGTCACTGGGGTCTTTGAAGGTAAGAAGCTGCCCATTGCAACTTGAGCCCTCTGTTTCACAGTTAGTCATCCAATGGAATGCAAGCCATGAATATGTTCTCTTGTGCTGTGATACGCTGTATTCTATCTAAAAGCTAGGTTAAAATACCAGACTTAAACACAAAAGATTATAAGCCACACTTCAGCACTTAACTGAGGATCTAGAGAAGGAGAACAATCCATATGCAGTGTACAATACCTGTAAGCATTGAAAATAAATAGACTCAAACATTTTTGGAATGTCCAAATATGTATGATTATTATACTCACATCCTAGAGCTACCACTGCTAAAATATGAATGTCCTTAGAACAGTTAAATAATTTGTAAAGTCCGATAACATTACCTCTTGGAGGGACATAGTTGAACCAGTTGTATTGAAATTGAGCATGTCAACAAAATTAATTAGCTTGGGTTTTTATCATTTATAATGTGATTTTTTAAAAATTGACACTAAAAAAAAGTCTATTCACAGAAGAAGAAAAAAAGAGACGGGCAGGCCTATTAATTAAAAAGTGTTTTGTTTTGCACAAGAAAGAGAAACTAAGTAGATTTCTTATATCTGCATAAAATGTGTGTGTTCTCTGTGGTGTGTGTGTGTGTGTGTATGTGTGTGTGTGTGTGTGTGTGTGTGTGTGTGTGTGTGTGTGTGTGATAGCATTCACTGTAATCTAAGTCATGGAGGAATAGAAACAAGACAAATCCTGAGGTTTATAAATAAGCAAATGTAGCCAGAACAAGCTCCATGATCAGTGTGTCTATGGTCTTATCTTTGTACAAAATCCTGAAAACCCTCAGGAGCTGTCTCCCAAACCTAATATCACAACAGAAATTTAATCAAAAGTCAAACTACTTTCAACATACAACCAAAACCTCAGTTGTATCAGGCTTTGAAAGCAAAAACTACACAAAATAGAATATAGAGGTTTTTTTTTTTTTTTACTCCAATATCCTCCTCATCAGGAATTTCAAATGGTTTGTCATCCTTTCCCAAACTTTCAGTGACCCATGCAGCAGAGAAGACAGAAAGAACAAACAAGCTAGAGGTGGTAAAAGAGTCCAAGGAATAAGAACTTTCTTTGCCAGGTTTAACAGGGCAGAAGTACATATAAAGTCACAGTGATTGTGACTGAGCATGAACAAGCTCAAGTCTAATGAAATCCAAACAACCGAAGCACAACCCTTAGTTGAGGAGCTTTTGGCAGCTGGCTGCTTCTGGGAAAGAGAACGACAGCATTCTTCAATGATGAGATACATCTTCTATCTAAAGTGTCTCTTTAAATATTCAGTTTCTTAACTGTAAGATCCTGGAAAAATAGGATAAAATAAAATAAACAACAGCCTATATACTTTATTTTTTTTTCAAAAAGAAAGAAACAGAGCATAAAAGCAACAATAAACAAAAACATGCTTGAACATATTTGATGTCTGAAGCTCAGAGTTTTATAGAGTATAAGAGCTGAGGCACTTCTACTTCCCCATCTCTGCCACTCTCAGTATGTGCATCTTGTCTGGCAGCTCTACTGTCTCTAGTCACTACTAGTTACTCCCCTTAGAGGATTGTCCTGACATTGCTACTGAAACTGAGGCTGGACTGTCAACAATGGTCTTTGATGATCTCGCATAGTGCCAAGTCTCCGCTGCTTCCATGACCCCATGTAGGCAGTCAAAACAGGTATATGTCTAAGACACATAATTTGACACATTATTCAACCAAACTGTTGTGTAGTTTTGGCCAAGCCATAGATCATAGCCTCTGTGTCTAGAACTAGAGAAAATATGCCCTTGAAGATTTCACCTCAATACTGTCTCCCTCTTATGAATCACAGCTACATTTTGGCTCCAGCTGACCAGCATCTGAAATCCCAGTGAAAGAAAATAATACTTCACTTCCAGAGATTCAAATGTACTACCTGAATGACTCCACTAGAGACTCAGACTTTTATTTGAAACTTAATACATCTGGAGTTCATCATCTGCAGTTTTCTCTTCCAAGGTCAATGGTTTATCTAGCACAGTGTTCCCAAATATCTCACCTTCTTCAAAGAAAATATTGTAAGGCATAAAAGCAATATGCTCACATACATTTCAGCAATACTCTATGCTCCTGGTACCAACGTCAGTTTTAGTTAGCTTTTGTTTCTGTGATAAAACATCATGATCGAAAGTAATGTGGGTAGGAGCTCATTCATTTGACTTATAGGCAATTGTCCATTCTAAAGAAAGCTGGTTAAAGTAGAGACTGTGGAATATTGCTTGCTGAGTTGCTTGGCCTCTGTTGCTCAGCTTCCTTTCCTGGGATATTACAGCCCACACTGGGCTGAGTCCTCCTACATAAATCATCAGTCAATAACAGCTGCCCTACCCCATTTCAATATGTTGTAATTGTGCAAGTTACAACTCTGTTTTCTGGTATATCTTGTTGACAATGAGAGCTCTCTATGACAACAAAGTAAGGCGACTAATCACTCACTCCTTGGGAGGCCATCCAAAGATTTTGTTGCTAAATACCTTTAAAACACAGCAAGGTCTTTTATAGAATTATTAATTGTTTGCATCTCCTATAACAATCTATGAAGTAGATGGTAGTATTCCAAATTACAGATGAAGAAGAGGAGGTTCAAAATGACTAGTTAGTTCCCACCAATTGCAGGGTGACATTACAGTTTTAATTTTTATGCAGAGATATTTTTTTCTGCCAAGCATCTAAACATGTCCCTAGGGTACATATTAATTCTGAAATCTAAAAACATATTCTGCTGAACCTGTGTCATCTGTCATCCTGGCTTCCATAGACTTTTCCTTTCTACTATCTCTTTGAACAACACCCTTCCTCTAAAATGTACCAAACTAGATTCCCCTTTGCTTTCTGAGCTCTAATCTCATTGCATACTATGGTAATTACCTTTTCCACTAACACAGTTTTCAGTGTCCCTCTGATCATATCTAACTCATGCCTTCTCAGGAAACTGAGCTCACTCTTCTGAGACTCATTCAGCACAAGGGCAGTTAAAAGTTCAAAAATGCCTGCAATTTAAAACTGTTTTGCATGACACATCAGCCACATAATTTCTGGTTGGACTTGAAGAGTAATCATCAAGAAGAAACTCATGGGTCATATCATTACTTGGGCAAAAGGCCCATTGCTTAACAAAATATAGGCTCTGGATAAGAACTTAGTATTTGACTAAACCCAATATTTTATTAAATTTCCCCCTAAATTCTTCTGTCTGTTCTCATAGGTTGGTGCATATCTGAGATCACTAGAGAGATTTTATTTTGCAGAAAACACTGTTCAATTCAAAGGCTAACAGAGGTTACCATAGAGAATGGATAATGTAATTCACCACTCTAAATGAGGTTTCAATATAGGATTCTTCAAAGGTTCAGGGACTATCATGGAAGAAAGAGTAGAGAGATTTTTCCATTTTAGTGATAGTGTACGTCACTTATAAAACAGCATGTGCCCTACATTAACTAATACTAATACTATGTGAGCAAATTAGCCCAAAATCAAACCAACCAAAGTCTAAGCATGGACAGAGAAAGGGCTCATTACTCTCCACCCTTTGCAGAGGTGGCTGTCAAGGGAGAATTTGTGTTTTACAGGGATGCAGGATGTAAGAGACTACTCATGCTCCAGTCAATGGTTCTATACATATGCATGCATGGATAGCCTTAAGCTTAATCTTTGGTTTTTAAACAAAGCAAATAGCAAATGAAGTGGCAAGAAAAAAAGTGAAAAACATAGGGGACAAATTGGGAGAGAACAGGGGGGTAATCTCACTGAAGCACATTGTATGTACTTATGAAATTTTCAGCCTCTCTCCCCTGAATGTTATTATTTTACAAGTTCACAAGAAGACAGCTCTGTACTTTTTCTAGCTACACACCTTCAGTCATTTTCCTTTCCAAGAAGGCAGCCAGATAAGACAGATGGAAAACCTGCCCAGGAGGCCATTCAAGTTCAAAAAAGTTAAGAAGGGCAGAGGTGATTCCAAACCCAGTTTACATCAAATTTACTTTTGCACCTTGCGTCTGAAAGTCGTGAACATTGTTGCATCTTGTCATTATCTTACTGGACTGAGCATTTATATATCTGCTTGGAAGTACATAGTGTTCATTACAGATTGTTTATCTCAATGGCAGAGGCTCAGCTTAATTGTGATTACTGATTGCAGTGCTTATTGTCATGTATGTGTAATTAAAACAGTACTTGATAGAATAATTCTGCCTATTTCCAGAGCTTTCTGTAGTTGTGGGAGCAGACTGCTTCAGATACCACCATCCATAATATTTCTCTGACATTTGTTAGATACCCTGTTGCTAGTAGTCATTGTACTTCACATTTCTAGCTCTTTTCTGTTTTTACCTATAATTTATTATTCTTTTTGTTTATTTGTTTTTTTTTCACTCTGGAAAACTTTAGGAGCAGCGTAATTAACATGTTTGAAAATTTCAAACAATATTTGCAGCAGAAAACATTTTATAAATAAAATTGTATTTGAAAACCAAGCATAGAAAAGATGTAGAATTGACAATTGTCTGCTTGATGAAAGAATAGGAAGTGCATTGTGCAATATATGATTCTTGACTACTTCCTGTTCTGGGCAGTTAATGTGTGTCTTCCTACTTGTCTGCGCAGAGACAGCCATATGCTGAGGAAGATTTATCAGGGAAGTTACTAAGGAATGCTTACTCTTCTTTCAGGTGGTGAGACTTGTCATTAATTTATCCCAATATTTCAGTTCACCTATAAGTTATATTTTAAATATAAATTAGTATTTAAAATTAAATCATATCTATATATCTCCACCTTTAATATATCATTAAATCCATTAAACAAATATTTTTAGCTACTTACTTTCTCCCACACTGTTGCAGATAATGGGAATATTTTTTTAAAGGTATTGCAAGGCTAGCAAGGGTGAATTTCCAGTTGTTGAACGTCTATTCTTCAACTCCCTGATATTTTCCCTAGCCAAAGCACACTAAGACATTTGCAAGGTCAAAACACTCAACAATGATTCGCAAAGGTAAGCATCCAGAAAAACCCAATTGATTATCATGACAAATGCATCAAGGCTGCATTAGTAAGTGAAAGCATTTTTTTTTTTTGCATTACTGTATGGATCTATAAAGCAATATAAGCTGGAATAGAAACAAGTCTCTCAGCTGATGACATGTAATCCCAAAGCAAGAGAGACATCAGTAGATATTCCAGCTAGTAGAATAAGTGAATTATTTCAAAAACCAAGTTATTAGTGATATTATATCGAAGAATTATATAAACTGAAAATATGGCATATTGAAATGTAAAAATAATTTTGAAATCTCCAAAAATAATTAGGTTTTGGGGAATAGGGTTCCAGGAACTATTGTACTGTGCCTATAATAGATTGACATTGAACAGAACATCTAGCCAATAAAAATAGTGTCTTGGCCCATTCTCACATGTACATAATTCAGAAGAAAGAAAACAATACTTTTATAGCCTCCCAAAAGTAGATGTTCTATTTCTTTCAGACTTATATAGAAGAATGATGTGCAGAGGTATATACTATAGGGTATCCCTCTTTTACTCTAGATAATATAGGTCATAGAGAATGGTAACATTGGCTCACTTTACTTACCTGAGGGAGCATGGCAACCACTTGTCAGGCTTTCCATGAAATAACAAACCTAAGTCTTTGAGACTAATGAAATAAGACTTTCAGAAGCTCTGTTTGGGCACAGTCAGCTTGGATTAAAGAACTTAGATTTCTGATACATCCTCTTGTAGAAATAAGGACTTTGTTCTGCATATAAAGTTAATTTTGTTTGATTATGAATTAAAAAATTATGTGCCTTGAATAAAAAAATAGACTGACAGATTTGCAAGTTTATTCTTTTTCTTAACGCAGAACTGAAATGATTCTTTACAATATATACTTAGGGAATCTTTAAATACATCGCCAGGACTGTATTATTGCCTTTTCATTTTAAAGACTAATTATGAGAAAAAGAAATGCAGTAGAATTATTTATTTCTTGATGATTTTAGATAATTAAATTTTTTCATTCTAGGGTAGAAATATATTGTATGAAATGAATGGATAGCCATGTTTAGAACCCTTCTGTTTCTGAATCTGTGCATGTGTTTCTTCCATCTGTCATGTGTTTGACTATGCAATGGCGGCCTCATGGTTAACATTCTGATCCATCCCTAACACAGAATTCAGAATCATGAATTCATCGTTAATGTTAGGCACAACATTATTATATGATTTGGGCACTAGTCATCCATTGTAGGTGAAATTCTTGGATAATAAAAGTCTCTTAAATGCTTCAGTGATTTCTTAGGTTCAATGTAGAATACGGAGTGGGCTAGAATGGGAAACAGTATTTAGGAATTCAGATAGTAATATAAATTGTTAAAGTGCTAGCTTCTAGCAAAGTAATGAGCTATCTATTATTTAATAATGTTATATATATTCCACCTAAATTTGCAAGACGATCTACACCAGTGACAAAATACACAACAACTATCATAATAGCCACAGACACAATTAAGAATGTATCCGCTTAGATCATTACATCTCCTGATGAAAGGAAGGCTCACAGTAAGATTTCCCAATAACAGCACCATTGGAAATACTTGGGAATTCTTCAGTCTGAAGGTTTTCTGGGATCTGGATTGAAGGAGCATCAGATGCACGATGACGAAAGTGAAAACAACAACACATCATCCAAATTTGGAGCTCAATAGAATCTTAAAGAAAAGCAGAGCTGGTGTGGTGCTATCATAAAGCTGCAAAGAAAACTATTGGGCACTACCAAACTTATAAAGCCTTTGATTAACATTTTAAAAAAATTGTATAAAAGCAAAAAGGAAAAGGGGTTTTCTAGGGAGGGGAAATGGGGAAAGGGGGATGGCATCTGAAATGTAAATAAAATATAAAATAAAAAAAAAAGAAAAGAAAACTATCCTGATTCCATGCCTACTCACTGATGTGATAGCATCCACTTCCCTGACTCCATGCCTGTTCACTTTCCAGCTTTTGTTTTTTTATTATAAAGTACAAACTCTCATTTCTTCATTATTTTTTCTTCTGCTGTTTTCTGACCTTTTAAATGAGTTTTTTTTTTTTCATAAGTTCAGCCTTCTTTAAAATACCAGGCTACAAATAAATCCTTCCCTTTGTTAATTTTTAGTTCTTTAGCCCAGACTGATTTCATACAACCATTGACAGAAGAATAATAAACTGGTTAACTAATGAGCCAACCTTACCTTTTTTCCTAGAGAACCGCTGACTTTAGCAATCATATTACTTAGCCACAACAACAACAACAAAATCAGGTATTAGTTTTTTTGTGTCCAACAACATGCAGTACAAGGTCATTGATTTGTAAAAATTAATAAATTAATTTCACTAACGGTCCTTGATTTAATATCTGTAAATAGCAGGATTACTGAGAATATAAGCACACCAAAAAACAGTTATTAAAAGCAAATCTATTTAACAATGGTAAAACTGGGCTTCTGCAAGAGCAATAGCAACACTTGGAAGGGTGGAGTAAGAAAATACAAATAACTTTATGCCTAGTATCTATATTTATTTTTATTTGCAAACAAGTTTATAGTGTAAGTTTGAAATGTTATGGTGTAGTTTTATTTTTGCATATTTGTAGAATTTTTCATGCTTATAATCTCAAATCCCAGTCACTGAGAGGGAAGCACAAGACATATATGACTTAAGTACAGTACAAAAAGAGTTTAAAGAAGCCATCCTTCCAGGAGAGCTACTGAGCCTTACATCAGGTGGAATATTCCATTCTAGTCCAGCATCTGTCTTGGATCATGGCTTTTATGTTCTGTCCACTTTCTCTTCTTAAACAGTTTTGGATTTCATTATTGAGCAATGGAAATGGGCTTGTATATAGGCTCAAAGGATTGTTCTGTGAATTAAAATTTCTAATTTAATTTCTGCTCTTCCACAACTAATGCTTAGGATTTATGTAAAATAACACTTCATAGAAGAATGGCAATTGATCAAATTATGAAAAGAGATGGAAGAATGAAATGATGGAAGTATGAAAGAGTTGAAAGAATGAAATGAAGCAAAGAAATAATATTGGTAGGTATAAAAATTGTTTATTTATTTTGTGGCTCAGGACACGCAAGATTTTCAGTTGTTTGTCAATAAAATTGTTAGTGATATAATCAGTGAAATGACCTACTTTATGTTTCTCTGACAATTACCACATCATCATGTCCCTTTCCCCCCAACCTGTGGTAACAACAGAAGGGAAGTTGTATGAATTTTCCTGCTGCAATTACCCAGGGAAGAAGAAGGAAGGGGTAGTAAAGTAAGAGTGGCTACTGCATAGAAAATGTTAGTATAAGTTCATACAAACTGTTTTGGGAAAAAAATGCAAAACTGAAATTGTGAAGCCCAAATATACATGGTCAGAATTATGTAAAAGCCATCTGCACTTTCATTATACTGTCTAATTATATCTTTTTAGAATAACTATTGACCTAAATGCTACTGCACTGTCAAGTGGAGGTTACTATTTTTATAAATGTACTTTTGCATTGGAAGCAATTACTATCTCGCTAATTTTTTTTTTTTTCAGGGACAGTGAGAAAACTCTCTCCTTTGTCTTTTGTTTTTGTAGACTTAGAGATGCTGCACACTAGTTTCCATGCATCTTCATGATTTCCTGGAGTCTACTAACATTCCTTTGGCCTAACTTTAATGCACTGGGCATCCCTTTGAAAAGCAAGCAATGAGGAGGAATGCTAATCCTGACCTCTCTACTTTTCTTCAGTAATGGATTTGGCTTTGTGGAGAATCTAAGATATTAATTTCAATAAACAATAAAGCCTGCATAAAAATTTAATTAAGTTGTACAGCAAGTAGTTCGAGCTACAAGGTACTATTATTTTTAGGTTTCATGGAGAATTGTGTAGGAAGAATCTGGATGCCTGTCAATATAAAGCTGTTGGCCTATTAGCTCATGCAGGAAATTGGGAAGTGGAAGTTCTAGTACAGAGAGAAGATTCTGGGAAATAAGTAGTAAAGATAGTCTCTTTAAAATAATAACATCTCAGACTAAGATAACGTACGCCTTGTTTGCATGAAAGATCATTGGAAGTCACTGGACTATAGTTTCATTTGTTGTTTTGGTGTTTTATGTTATGAATTCTCAAAATATCCACTTGTAAATGTTTTTCTGAGAGGTCAAAATCTACAAGGAAGCGTTAACTCAATATAGTGTGCAGATTTAATTAATAAACTTATTATATTTAATGATGTCTTAAATAAAATTTAAAGAGTAAACTTTTGATAAATTATTTAATAATAGTAACAAATTTACCTTTTTGTCAGAAAATGTTTGTGGTGGCATGATTTTTTTCTTTAATTTTTTTCATCATGTCATAATATGCTCTTTTTAAAAATTATTTATCAAAATCATCTGTTTATACCGTACCTTTCTGTTTGAACCAATTCAGGCATTTATTGACTTATAAGTAGAATTAAATAATAAGTAAGTGGAATCAAATATTATACATATAAAAAGTTTAGTGTTATTCAATTGTGGTAAAAAAGACATACCAATACCAATACCAATAACATACCAATAGAGTACTTGTTTAACATTTGTGAATATTTTGTACTCAATTTCTATAAGAAGTAACTAATAATTATTTGTTAATAATGTACAATTCTTTACCGAGGAATAAAGAAAGTAGGGTAACATTAATTATTTTTTCTATGAATGTTTTATAAAAGAAGCACATCATAATGAGCGAAATAGCATTGTTTTGATGTGTGTATCTCTCTCTAAGTCAACTTTCTGATACATCTCTAGAGCACACAGGATTTATATTGAATAATGGCATGAGAAATTAAAACATTAATGCTCAGAGAGTAAAATATGATCTACTCTGGGTCATTCTGTCCATAAATAATATGAGTATATGCATGAATAAAGCATTTATAATTGAGGTGACAAAATAGTAATGTGGATAAATGTTTTAACTGTGTAGACATCATAAATATTGTGTCATTATCTTCAAGGAAAATTGTTAAGTCATTTTGAGCAAAATCACAAAGCTAATAAAACTTATTGGAAAAAGCTAAAATTGATACTGTGCATGTAAATATAAATATATAGATTTGGACACACCTATTACTATATACTAGTAGATATAAAAGGACAGATGAGACATTAAGACAATAAATCTTTCTAAGAACATTTCTACACTGCCATTATTCCTTTCATCAACTCTTTTAAGAGGGAGTATGCAAAATTGCAATAACTGATCTGTTAAAACCAATTACACTGTAATACAGAGATTCAAATCACTTTGACAGTGGTTTAGAAATCAGTCAAGATTGTGTCAAACCCAGGCTCTCCTGCTGGCTGGTGTCTGTAGATGCAAGTTTCCTTCCCTCTGAAAGTAAGGAAAATAGTCTTATCACTTGGTTGTTTCAAGGATGAAATAAAGACATGATTAATAGCTAGGATTCACAGCATATGTGTTTCTCATCCTCCTGTATGAGGTCGAGGCGACTGAATCTCTCTGAGTTTGTGGCCAGTCTGCTCTATGCAGCAAATTCTAAGATAAGCAAGGGCTACGCAGTGAGACTTTGTCTTAAAACAAACAAATAAATAAATACGTTAAGAGAGCTCAGTTTAAAATTATTTATAGTCATTAATTAAATGGAAAATATCCCCTAAAACATTTAACTTAGAGCTTTGTTATACTAGAGGAGTAAAGAGAATTAAAGTCTGGATAACATTGTATATATTATGTTCTTATGTTAAAATGTAAGGCTGTTCTCTAAATCATGCACAGTGGGTTTGCTGAGAATCCAAACAAGAGAGAGAGAGAGAGAGAGAGAGAGAGAGAGAGAGAGAGAGAGAGATTTTCTAAAAACTTTGACTGAAATATAATGAAATTGCATGTAATTGTAAAGCTACTTCACTGAAGTCTGAACTGTCACAGATGACCTAAGGTGCCTAAGAATAGCTGATTATCCCATTCACAACGCAGTAACATTATTGCTTGTCATAATAAAATATTTATATGAGGAAGAATTCATAATAATAATTAGCAAAAAAATATAAAATATTCATTTTATTTTCATTGTTCTCTTGCAAGTAAAAAGAAACATTGCAGAGAGAACATGGGAAAATATTTCAGTGATAAGCTACATAACTTTTTACCAAAATGAATTTATATCAAAAACCCATATTAAGTACAATAATTCACCTTTAATAGCTAAGAACTTGATATTTCTTTTCAGGTTTTTCCTTTCCTTTTCTTTTTCTAAAAATCTGTCTGTGCAGATTACTTGAGTACATGTTTTTGACACCAGGACACAAATCCATCATCCATTCAAGATAACAGGGAAGTACCTCAGATAATAAAGAGCAAATCTGACAAAGTTTAATGAATATACAAACAATGAAAAAAATTCAAAGCATTCCCACTAAAATCCATACAAGTACAGCATGTCCACTTCCTTCATAACAGTCTGTTATTTGAAGTCTTACCTAGAACAATAAGACAAAAGAATAAAAGGGATCAAATAAAAGAGTTAAAATAACCACAGCTGAAGATACAATAAAAACCCTAAAATCTCCTCTCTCTCTCTTCTCTCTCTCTTTCTCTCTCCCTCCCCCTCTCTCTATCTCTCTGTCTCTATCTCATGTGTGCACATGTATACACACACATACACACAGAATCTATTGCAATCCTTAATAAATAGAATACATGCCAACCTCAATATACACTAAAGAGAATATAGGGGAAAAGCACAAAGCAAGCAAGCGAAAGAAAAACTGAAAGCAAAAACAAAAATATTTTTAAAAAAGGAAGAAAATAGGAGATGAGAAGCCCTTTCATGTGTATGGATTAGAGACCAGATTGAGTGAAAATGGCCATTCTACAGAAGGAAATATACAATATAATTGAAGTCCATCCACAATTTAGGACTATTCTTTACAAAAATAGAAAAAAATAATTATCTTCAAATTCATAATAATGGAGAACAAAAGATGACAGACAGATTAATCCTTAAGCTCTGGAAAAGTATAAGAGGTACCACCATATATAATTTCAAATTATATTATAAAATAACAATGATTAAAACAAAGTTCTATTGACATGACAGACACATAACCCAGTGAACTAGAATAAAGACCTGAGATATAAATACATATTTCCCCAACATCAGATTTTTACAAAAAAGACAAGATTAATTAAAGAAGAGACACATCTTAAACTAGTGGTACAGTGAACCCTGACTGTTATTATTCATGAAAGTTAAATTAGATACTGATCTGCTCACATAGAATTCAAAGACAAATGCATCAAGAACTTCAATAGTTCTGAAATTATTTGAGGAAAACCTAGATTTCAAGATGTACATACAAGTAGGATTTTGTTTGGTTATTGTTTTTTTTGTTTTGTTTTGTTTTTTAAATAGCACTCTGGTAATAAATATCCTTAAGGTCAATAATTGGCAAGTGGGATTTCATGAAGCTAAAAGGTTTTTATTTATTTTTTTCGGGGGGGGGGATATGAAGGACATAGCTTATCTACCGAACAGGCAGCCAAAGAATAAGAAAAAAATCTGTGTTATTCATAAGTAGATGGAGATTGATATAAGAACCTACAAATAATGATAAGTGAGCTTCAAGAACATCCCAACCAATCTAAAAATAGGATATGGAACTGAATCCAAATAAACATTTTGTAATGATTTAAACATCCTTAGTAACCAGGGAATTGGATATTTAAATTACGATTCCATCACTATTGCAGTCAAAATGGCCATCATCAGGAATAGAAATGACAATAAATACTGGTGTTAATATAGCAAAGGAGTGACCTTTATACATGGTTGATGGGAATGAAAATCAGTGCAGATGCTTTGGATATAAAGGTAAAAGAAAGCTTAAAATTAAGAACTACCACGCAAACACTTTTGCCATTCCTGAGAATTTACTCAAAGCAATTTATATCCTATGACAGAGAAACTCACACATCCCGGCCATTGCTGGCTTGGTTACAATATCTAGGAAATGGTTATTAACCTAGATGCCCATTAACAGATAAATGGATTAAAATATGCTCAAGGAGCCATTACACAGATGCAAGGGAAAAAAAGAGATCATTTTTACAGGCCAATGAGTAAAACTAGAGAAACTACATTATTGATTAAAGTTATAAACAAGGTGGAAAATGTTTATTTGATGCAGTAATAAATAACAAGAAAGACAAATACCATCTCTTCTCTCTCCTATGGAGCTCCTATTTCCAAGACGTTATTTTGTGCCTTTAACTTGTGGAACTTAAAACATTAGAAATAGAACAAACAGACAAACACTATCATAGGAGGGGATGCCAGAATATAAATAAAATGAAAGTAGATGGGAAGAATATTGGCAATTTACAGGGTTAATCAGGAAATTGAATGGTGACACCATGGAGAGTGACACAGCAGAGGAGATGACGAACCAAAATGAAGGGTTTAAGATCAAGAAAAGCAATTTCTCGTTGTAAACCAGAGAACTCTATGTATGGCTCTTTTCAAAGAACTCCTTCTCTGAATGGCTGACATAGAAATTTTAGATGGACCTTGTGATAAGTGAAACCTTACTGAGTTATTAAACTGGGGATCAACTCTTTGTATATGAAGAAGATTGAGTGAGATAGCTCTAATCTTGGGTAGCTCAAAACAGAGAAGATTTTAAAAAGAGGGAGAGGAATTTATTTTTCACAAATTGATGTCCAGAAAGTTTCAAATCAAAACCCTGAAATATGCCTTGTCCAATACCTTACTCACTGCTCCACTGCTATGAAAATATATCATAATCAAGACAACTCTTCTAAAAGAAAGGATTTAATTGGGCATTCTGTACAGTTCCAGCAGGCATTCTATTATCATCACTGCAGGGAACATGGTAGAAAAAATGGATCTGGAACTGTAGCTAAAAGCTACATCTTAATATGCAAGCAGAGAAAGAGATAGTTTGGGTCTGGCATAGATTTTTAATATTTCTAATCCTATCAAAGTATTCCACTTCCTGGTTACTAAACATTGAAATATATGAGCCCATTAGGAAGCAATCTTATTCAACTAACACATCTCTTGAAGATGCCTACCTATCATAGATCACACCTTGTGATATAACCTCAATGGTGCAAAGAAAAACCTAGCTAACTCATGAGGTCCCTTTTAGTGTCACTAATCTTTACCTGGTACCTGGAACCTCTGAACAGCCTTCATGTCCCCACATATCTTAATCTTATGTCCTGTAGGTTAAAAATTCAACAAATAGATTTTGTGAAGATTTACATATTCTTATAAAAGAGCAGATATATGGTGAATTAGAGATGGAAATATGATTCTCAGACGTGCTAAACTACTAAGGTTTATAACTCTTTTCTTCCTGTGTAAGATGCAATTATATGTTTGCTTGCAAACAGATGTAGCCAAGAATGTGATTGTTACATTGCATATGGACATAAAATTAAATGACCCCTTCTGCTGCTGGAATAATGGTCAGCAAGGTGTGACTTGTGGATGTATGTCATACAAATGATAAGGAAAAATCAGCTTATCAGATATCAATAGAAGTGAACGACAGCAAATTAATATTTGCGATTTATAATCCTTGATAATTAATGAAACGGATATTGTGATAGTTTGGCTGTAATTACTGAGTAATAAAACATCTTTTTAAAATTATTCCTGTTACTTTTTGTATAGATAATTATAGCTTTTCAGAGTGACAGAGAGAGAGAGAGAGAGAGAGAGAGAGAGAGAGAGAGAGAGAATCTTCTAGGCAGAAAACCAAAATATGTTAAGAACCCAGAATCAAGAAAATGAGAACATATACTTCTCATAATAACATAAGAATCTTTGTAACATAATTCTGATAATACCTATGAATATAATGTAAATTTATAGGTATCTATTACTTATAGTTTACATTCAAACTTATCTTTTAGTATAGAAAACAAATAACCACAGTAAGTAACAAAGTTGTAACTTTAAACTTAGACAAGAAGTTTCTTCTCTGTAAGATTGAGCCTTATTCTCCTCTACTTGAGCTTTTTGGGAGTAAATTTAGCTAGAAATTAAACTACGTGTCTAAAATAACATTGTCTCTTTTTAGGACCAGAATGACAAAGTATGCTCCTTTGGAAAACTATTATTTAACTGATTTCTTTTTAAAAGTTGGAATATATAATATTCTCAACATGTCTTCAGAATCTTTTTAATGGTAACTGTGCTACTGTTAATAGTTGTGATATCAAAAGAAAGTCTTCATATCAAGACAAATCTTTTAGTATTGAAACTTCTTCAAAGATAATTGAACTTATAGCCTTCAAACTCAGAGAGTAATTTCACAAAAGCAATTTTTGATTCTAGGTTTTGCTGTTGTGTTCTCTCCCAGTTTTCAGTATTGAAAAGATGATTATAAAAGTAGGATTTGAAAAACACTTTAAACCTATTCAACTAATCATGCAACTTCAAAACAAATGCAGTAGGACAACTTGAAAATCAGGTAGAAAGGAAGAGAAAAACAAAATGAAACTGGTTTGTACATAGATTTGGACTTACAAAGAATGAAGAAAATATTTATGGATGATATGAATTTTGGTTTACATATACTTACTACTACGAAGTTGTAATTAAATTACCCTAATGCTTTATTATTTACCCTTTATTTTCTTCTTTGTTCTTCAGTCTATCTGGAATATAAATTGTGGTTTCTGCTCTTTATATAACTCACCTGTGACTTATTCACCTAGAATTTAAACAATGCAGTAAGTCATCAAATTTAAACTAACTCCAGATTATGATATAAAATTCAACATACTTATAAGAGTAGGGTATTAGTACATCTTTTCTTCACTGAAGTTTTCTTCCAGTGACTTTAGCTCTTTTATCAAGTATAGCTACACAAAATTATAAAAAAATAAGGAAAAGAAAACAAGAGAGTCCTTCTGACTTGCCTTGCATCTATAATTTTCTTCATTCATTTGTGATACTATGATTAATCTCTTCAGTATTTTTCACAAATAAAAATATGACAAATTTATTTGTCTACATTCATTTCAAATCAAAGAATAAAACCCTTTCCTTTTTGTATTCTTACTCAAATCCACATAATTCTTTTATGTAGGAGAAATGGTTATTATAAATGATAATAACCAATTATTTACTATTTGCAAATCAGTATAAGTATCAATATTATCACTTTTAGAAATCATTTAGCACTAAATCAAATACAGTTCACATAGGAAAGCTACATGTGAGATTACCCTGACAAGAACTACTAATAGAGTCATTTAAAAAGCTCTATGTTGAGGGCTAATATCCAATATATAAAAAGAACTGAAGAAATTAGACTCCAGACAACCAAATAACCCTATTAAAAATGAGGTACAGAGCTAAACAAAGAATTCTCAACTGAGGAAACTTGAATGGCCGAGAAGCACCTTAAGAAATGCTCAACATCCTTAGTCATCAGGGAAATGCAAATCAAAACAACACTGAGATACCACTTCACACCAGTCAGAATGGTTAAGACAAAAACTGAGGTGATAGTAGATGCTGGCGAGCATGTGGAAAAAAAGAAACACTCCTCCATTGTTGGTGGGATTGCAAGCTGGTACAATCACTCTGGAAATCAGTCTGGCGGTTCCTCAGAAAATTGTACATAGCATTACCTGAGGACCCAGCTATACCACTCCTGGGCTTATACCCAGAAGATGCTCCAACACATAACAAGGACATATGCACCACTATGTTCATAGTAGCCTTATTTATAATAGTCAGAAGTTGAAAAGAACCCAGATGTCCTTCAACAGAAGAATGGATACCAAAAGTATGTAGTAAATTTACACGATGGAGTATTACTCAGCTATTAAAAACAATGAATTTGAGAAATTCTTAGGTAAATGGAAGGAACTAGAAAATATCATCCTGAGTGAGTTAACCCAATTACAAAAGAACACACATGTCATTTACTCACTGATAAGTGGATATTAGCCCAAAAGACTGAAATAGCCAAGATTCAACTCACAGACCAGATAAAGCCCATGAAGAAGGAAGACCAAGTGTAGATGCCTTGGTCCTACTTAGAAGGAGTCACAAAATACTCAAGGGAATAAATATGGAGACAAAGTGTCAGATAGAAACTGAAGGAGGAGCCATCTGGAGACCATTTCACCTGGATATCCACCCCATGTGCAGTCACCAAAAGTAGATGCTGATGTGGATGTCAGAAAGAGCATCCTGACAAGAGCCTGATATAGCTGTCTCCTTAGAGGTCTACCAGATTCTAACATATTCAGATGCAGATGCAGGTTCTTGGGTGGTGGAGGAAATTGGGTAAGGGAATAAAATCTGAAATGTAAATATAATATTCAATAAAAAAGAAGGAAAAAAGCTCTGTTTCTACAAAGTAGGTTAATTATTGCTACCTTTGGCCTCATGATAGATGTATAACAGAAACAGAAGTAAAAGAAAGAAGTATTTTACTGAATAGTGCTTCAAGGCTTTACTAGGAAGTTTCTAAAACTTTAAAAAACACTGTCAAGATTTTAGTGATACAAAGCTCTAAAATAAAATAAACCAAGAGAAGCCTAAAATTGAATTCATGGTAGACTCAAAATTGAAAGGTGCAGAAACATAAATGCAAGCTAACCTGAAATTATTTTCTTTGATTGATTGAATTGTAAGGCATTGATACACAATACTTGTGTATTCTCTTAACTGCCTTTTCTTATTTCATTGAGTTATTCTATATTTGTACTCTTAGGGATCACACTCGGGATATTGCTCATAACAAGGTACAACTGATATATATATACACACATGCACACACACACACACACACATATATATATATATGGTGGACTCCTCAGTTTCCCTCTGTCAATCTTGGGCCTTTCATCTAAGGTCACTTTCATTGAATCCTGAGAGTCTCTCGCTTCCCAGGTCTCTGATATTTTCTAGGGGCTTTCCCTACCTCCCATCTCCTGAGGCTGCATATTTCTATTTATTCTACTGACCTCCTGGGCTTCTCTCAAACCCCTCACTCATGCCTGATCCTGTTCCTCTTTTCCCCCTCTTCCTCTCCTCTCCTGACCAAATCCTTCCTTTCCTCATCCTCCTGTAATTATTTTCTAACACCCTACTAAGTGGGATTGAAGGAACTTCACTTGGCTTCCCTCCTTGTTAAAGTTCTTAAATTCTGTGGGTTGTATCCTAGTTATTCTGTATGTTTTGGCTAATATCCACTTTTTAGTGAGTATATACCATATATGCACTTTTACCTCACTCAGGATGATATTTTCTAGTTCCATTTATTTGCATCCAAAATTCATGATGTTCTTATTTTTAATATCTGAATAGTATTTTATTGTGTAAATGTACCACATTTTCTGTATCCATTATTTGCAGATAATATGATAGTATACCTAAGTCACCCCCAAAAAGTCTACCAGAGAATTTCTACAGCTGATAGACAACTTCAGCAAAGTGGCTAGATATAAAATTAACTCAAATAAACAGTAGCCATTCTTAATACAATTGATAAATGAACTGAGAAAGAAATTAGGGAAACAACACCCTTCACAATACCCACAAATAATATAAAATATCTCAATATAACTCTTAGCAAGCAAGTGAAAGACCTGTACAACAAGGGTAGCAGAATTTTTCCCTAATTGATTAAATAATAAAGATGACAGGAAGCCAATCACTGGGCAAGAAGGAGGTGGGCCTTCTGGGTTTGAGAGAGGAAAAAGGAAATCAGGAGGAAGATACATCCGTTTGGTCGGCAGGAGAAAGACAATCAAGACGTAGCTGGAAGCTATGAGTTTGGGTGACAGAATCCCCCAGAATTCCCTGGCACTGGAAGATTTCTAATACAAAATAGTTGGTGAATTTAGGATGCTAGATTCCCTGCCCAGCGATTGTGCTATCTGATGATTCTAAACTAGGATTGCCTGGTATTTTCCATCTCTCTGTGATTCATCTGAACTCCAGGGAATAGTAACCTTGGCAGAGTGTGGGCTTGCAAGAGTATGCCCGAGCTAGCTGCGGAAATTTGAGAGTGCTGAGAAAATTTGACAGCAGCCAGCATTAGGGAGCTATCTCAGAGATTTGGAGATGCCTTGGCAAGTGAAAACATGTAGTTTCGGACTGGGTACCACTCTGGGCACAAATTGAGACCACTGGCCAGTGCCTAGCTGGCTATAACATGTTGATTTTTAACTTAAATCTCTTCTTTAAACAATCCAAAAAAGCCCCTAGAAGATGGAAAGATCTCCCATGCTCTTGGATTGGTAGAATTATAATCACCATCCTGCCAAAAGCTCTCTACATATTCAATGCAAGAATCCTTATCAAGATTCCAACACAGTTCTTCACAGACTTGGAAAGAGCAAATCTCTATTCATATGGAAAAACAAAACACACAGGATAGTAAAAATTCTTAACAATAAAAGAACTTCTAGGGGAATCATCATACCTGACCTCAAGTTGTACTGCAGAGCAATAATGATTTTAAAAACAAAACAAAGTAAACAAACAAACAAAAAACCAAACAACATAGTATTGATAGAAGGACAGACAGGTAGCTCAACTGAATAGAATTGAAGACCCAGAAATAAGTCCTCGCAAATATGAAAATTTGATTTTTGACAAAGAAGCCAAACCCATACAATGGAAAAAAAAAAAAAAAAACATCTTCAACAAATTGTGCTGAACTAACTGGCAATCACTCTGTAGAAAAATAAAAATAGATCCATATTTGCAACCTTGCCCAAAGCTCAAGTCCAAGTGGATCAAGGACCTCAAGATAAAATCAGATACACTGAATCAAATAGAGAAGAAAATGGGACAGAATCTTCCCATAATATAAAGCTTATAAGAATTTTAGAATTAGAATTAGAAATCAACAAGCTCTAAGATTTGCAAATGCCCTGTAAATTTATAATGATGTTTAGTTTTAATTGTTGATGATGATGAACTCAAAATAAGCATAAGAATTTTATACTATATTTATTCAATAGTTTCTTTTTCCTGAGTATATTTTTCTCTTCTATTCTGAAAGGCAAAATAGTATTTAAGAATATCAATAGAGAACCTTTATGACTTATAGTATCATTTGGAGCACTTTAAAGGTACACTATCTTAAAGGGAGTTGATACATAGTATATTGTAAGCAAAATATCACTTCATTCTGTATCAATAAACAAAGATCTACACCAATGTAACCAAATATAATCTTAATTTTTATATCAATATAAAAGACCTATAATAGATTCAATAATGTACCTATTTTCCTATAATTTCTATATTATTTCTGTATTCCTCCTTTTTTGTCAAAATAAGTAAGAAAAATTTTTAACTCTAACACAGCTAAACCAATTATGATAATGAAGCTATTTCTGACAAGTGTTCCAGATACCAAGCATGTTTGTATTTGGCGCCTTTAACCTTAAATATTTTTGCATTCAGTGTTGTGTAAAATGTTTGTGTCAGTCTCATATGGACTCAGAAATTTGAATGTCCTGATCAGTTTGCAGTCTCAAGTTGATCTTTAGGTGGTATTTTATCACTTAGTAATCCTGGGTAGGTAGAACATAAGTTAACCTAAATGTATGTCCATTGTTTGCACAGAACCTGGAGGTCAAAGACACATGAGCAGTTTTGCCTAGTGGTTGCTTTACTATGCTTTACTACAGTCTAGGTGGATTCATTGTTGCGGAGCCCTGTCATGTTCTTCAAAACCTAAGAAATTACTGTTAAGAATGATAGAAAACTCAAACATTTTAAATGTTATATTTAGCAGATGTTAGAAAGGTTTGATGACTTCAATCTATTAAGTAAATCCAAGATTCACAAACTTGATTCCTAAATCCTTACTTCAGATGCAATCTTGACAACATGTGCATGAAGCTAGATGAAGCTTATTTCTAGAATTAGTTATACTCTGTATGACTATAATAATGACAGAAATGATATATACATAAATCTGATATAATATTTTTATCTTAAGAAAAGTTTTAGAGAGTCAAATGAAAATTCAAAGATTATGAGATTAGTGTTAATAGAATAGTTCTTCATTGTTTTGTTTTCCTCTGTCCCATTCCAAGTGGCTTTTTTGATATAAGATAGAGATTTTGGATTGCTCTTTAACAAGCATGTAGAAGGGTTTGGAGAAGGAAAGAACCATACTTCAACCTCAAAGCTTTAATTTTTAATTGACTTGGAACCACAAAAAGTCAATTTGCCACATATGTCTGTAGAAGGTAGCAATATCATTTGGGAATTTAGTCCTTCTCTTTGGACATATTCTCTTGATCATCTGTCATTTTTCTTCAGCTGTTTCTTGTGGTGTGTCTTGTGGTGTCTGGATTCCTTAGTTGGTTGCTTTTACTCTCCTGGAAACATTGAAAACAAAATTCTGCACCAACCCTAACTCTGCGGTTTTCTTTTATGTGAAGTTCTATGTTTCCTTGGGCAAAATGTTATTGTCAACAGAAAAAGTATTATCTTTCATTTGAAATCTTAAATGTTATTTCAATATTTTGAAACTAAATATAACTTAGTGGAAAGTTACACTTATATTCATTTCCTTTTTATTTTGTGTGTGTGTGTGTGTGTGTGTGTGCATGTAAAGTAAGCTTTAAATATATTTAGTTTTAGATCACAGTGGTCATTAACTTTGAATTTTACCCTGTCTTTTGCAAGCAGCATTTAAACTTAAATCACTATAATTCTTATATGTCTGCCTCTGCCTGCCAAGTGTTGGGATCAAAGGCATTTGCCTCCCAAGTCCTGAATTTAAAGTTATGAAGTACCACCACCTTGTTCACTGTAACTCTAGAACTTAGAAGGCAACTAACTTATAGAGACCTGACTATTCCTGCTGGGAATAAAAGGAATGTTCTACCACTACCCTGCTCAAATATTTTATCTTGGCTCCAAATCACTCCAACCCTAGAGTGGATTAAAATATTTCAAAAATTTCTAAATTTTCCAAAGAATGAATTAGAGACTTAGAAAACAAGTTTGAACTAAAATAACTCTTTGAATTTATTTAAAGCATTTTAAATTTCTTATATAAGTAAGCTTGAGTTGAATGACTAAGCTGCCTGATGAACTATTTGAGGTATTTCCTCTTTGAATCTAATCTTTATTAATTTTGATGCATCCTCAGCTTTTTTTTTTCTCCCATGGAAACAAAGACAAAACTTTTACCCCAATATAACATATATCCTGATTTCTAGTCTGAGGTTAACAAATCTTTAAAATATACAGAGTGATTTAATTCAGGCATTTTTCTACTATCTAATGTCTCTCTGTAGCTGTTATTCCTTTCTCATTAAAAATTTAAAATTTAAATGTTGATAAATACTGTATAGTATTTCTCTGGAGGTCTTTACGAACACTTTCATTTATTAAACATATGTTTTAAAGTACAATTAAAACATGTCTGTTTATAACTCCTTATCCTATAATATTGTGTGCTATACCTGTAATATGCGTTATATTGAAATATGCAAAAAATCTCCCATTTTACTAAAGATATATATGTTGGAGTACTCTCAGACTTAATTTGTACAGGTATTCCCATAGAACCTATAGTTTTCAGTAAATGTGCAATTACAAAATCAGCCCTTTCACAACTTAAGCAATTGCCCATGGAAATTTTGAATTTGTATCTATATTATGATTTTTTCCAAATTCTACAAAATGAAACACATCCAGATTTCATTGCTTTGAGTACCTTTTGGTTTACTCCCTGCAGATAATAAGTGTTGGTTATACAAAGACCAAGTAGGACATTTTCTTATTGTTTCCCAGGCATATTGACAAGGAATAGAAAAATCCCTTTTTAATCCCTTGCTACTAAGAGTATTTTTTTTTTTTTTAATGAAAATCTGAGGCTTCTAGCACATTTCCTATTAATAGTTGATCAATTTCATTTTCAGCTTGTTCTAGAGTTCTTGATAGACCCATATGGGATCTCAAATGTTTTATATATAAGAGATGATTTCTATTTCTGAATGCTTGTTTTAGTTAAATAGGGAAATTAAGTCTAAATCATCTGAAAGTAGTTCAGAAGTACCAATATGCAAAACAACTCAATCATACTATTGTGAGTCAGTAACTATATTTAAAGAATCATGAAAATCACTTAATACCACTAGAATGGCATACAGCTCTAATATTTTACCTAAATCATAAGAGCTCTGAACCATTTTACTTACTTTTCCTGACATATGACCTGACTTTTCTGATTTTTTTTTTTTTTTTTTTTTTGCATCAGTATAGAATGCAGGGGCTCCTGAAGTTGTCATCCCTTTCAGTATATGAGGAAGACTCCAATTAGTTTTTTTATACACTAAAGTCTTTTTTGCTTTGGGGATATTTGTTGTTAATCGCTCCCAAAAAATTACTGCAAGGTCTTTGCCAGTGTTCATTTTCTGTCCATAATGAGCAATTTCAGCATTAGAAAAGGGAACGGAATTCTCTGCTGAGTGTATTCCTGCTAATTGATAGAGTCTCATTTATCCTTTCAGAATCAACCCAGAAAGCTTTCTACATAGGTCTATTTTTTTACATTGTTAGTGTGAAAAAAACAACAACAAAACAAAACAAAACAAAAACAAACAAAATACCCACTCAGTATTATCTCTATCTGTATGTATTATATCTCTATCTATCTAATATATTATCTCTCATCTGAATAAGATCTTATTATAGTATGCCTATAATCGTAAATTTTAAATTGAGAAAATTGTTTACAAATTGTTTCTAACATATGTTGTACAAAATATTGGCACAAGGTAAGGCTGTTTCATATTCCTTGTAGTGAGGCTTTGCAGTGATATCTGTGTATTGAACAACTATTATTATACGTAGATAAAGAATAATGAAGTAATAAAGAAGGCTTCCAGGTTGTAAATGTTTGAAATAAATTATTTAGGTCTTTGGATTAATTATCTTACTTATGGATTTTACATCTGTTATCAGTATCCATTTTCCTGATTTCTTTTTTATAACAAACACAGTGGAATCTCATGGGCTGGTAGATTCTTCAGTGGGTTGAGCATTTAGCTGTTCCTGTACCAGATGTTCTAGTACCTGTAATTTTTCTTTGGTCATAAATTATTGATTTACTCAGAGAGGCTTATTAGTTGGCCGTTTTAAAAGTAGGGTGTTTGGTACCTCGGAAAGACTAACCTGTTCTTTCCTGCTTATGGGCAACCTGAACAGTCTGTGACTGTTCTTCATAATAACTTTTAATATTTTTTCTCAGAAGTATTACTTATTTTATGGTTTGTTTTTAAGATTGGAGGAAAATTAATCTGTGTTTTCAATTGCTGCAAAAAATTATGTCCCCATAAATTTATGGCTATATTAGCCACATACAGTTGTCCTTCTGCAACCATACACTTAACACATCTTGTACTTTGTTTTACCTGAGACAATGTTTTAATCCCTAGAAGCTGAATATTTACTTCCTGAGGAGGCCAATGTGGATGCCAAAACCTTGATGAAATTATTGTTTCATCTGTTCCTGTTTCTATTAAGTCTTCAATTCCAATACTATTTATTCGTATTTTTAGATTTAGTCTTTGATCATTTATAGCAGTTTGCTAAGATAGTTGTTTTCTTATTTCTCCTAAATTCTTTTGTTTTATCTACTGAAGCATTTCTGATTTTAATTATATTGAGAGCAGTGTTGTTTATAATTAAATCTTTTAATTGCTCTATGGCTGAGTTTCTCTGACTCTGATGAGGAATGATTGAATTGAGTTTGATATCAATTCAAAGGCCTATGGGAGGGCTCTTAGGGTGTTTCCAAGTGGTAATGGTTAGCATGCATATCCCTTGTTGATCTGCAATCATGTGTCTAATGTCAGCTTTTGCCACAGCTTCTTAATGCATTTGTTGTTTTAGATCTTCAATCCAGAAGACTAAGGCCTTTTTTTATGGATTATTTCTAGAGAAAAAAGAATCATTGTTTCTAGAAACACCTTGCCTATGATCCCTTTTCAAATGATTTTTGCTTACCACAAATAAACATCTGACATTTTGATTTTTCTTAATTACAAATTACTTCTTCTATCAGATACGTATCAGTAACATGAGATCCAGGATCAGCTGTATCTTTAATCCATTCCTCTATTGGTGCTGATCTAACCTTTAAAGCTCCAATTACCTGTTTGCATTGTGAATTAGCATTTTCAACCAATATTTTTTGACTTCGGAATCTTTTACTATTCTATTTATACCTGAAGTCAATCTTAGCACACACACACACACACACACACACACACACACACACACACACAAATTAGTGAAGGCTTATTTAGGGACTTGTCTAATTTTAGAAAATGATTCAGACCTCTTTCCTGATTCACCAAACTTACCTAAAGCATGTAAAGCTCATAAGCAACATACTGCCTAGGCATGATCAGCAAACTTAAGCTGCATTTGTAATTCATCATATTGACTTTCACCTAGCAATTGATCTTGGAAATTATCAATGCTGCTAGCCTGATTTTTGTTCTGTGGCTCTAACTTCCTCTTTCCACCATGTTTTTTATTGTAACTGAAGACCAGCTTTCAATATTGCTTTTGCAAAATAGTCTTAGAGAACAATTATGTTCTGAGTTGCCCATGAATTTAATATCTGCTTCATATAGGATAAATAATAACCATAGTAAACAACTGCTTTCTTAAATCTCCTCAAATTTAATGTGTCTACAGGATTCTATCAGTGAGTCTGTATGGATCTGAGCTAGGTCCTCTGCATATGTGCTATGGGTTTAGCTTGGTGTTCTTGTGTGATGCCAGTGAGTGGGTCTATCTCTGACTATTTTGCCTGCTTTTGTGAGCCTTTTCCTCCTACCTCATTGCCTTGTTCAACCTTCATATAAGGTATATAGCTAGTCTTATTCTAATTCATTTTGCTGTGTTTGGTTAATCTCCCCATGAGACCTTTTCTTTTCTAAAGGGAAAAAGAGGAGAATTAGATTTTTCAGAAGAAAGGAGGTAGATGTTAGCTGAGAGAAAATAAAGGAATGGAAACTGCATTAGATGTAGTTTATGAGAGAAGAAAATAAATATACTTTTAAAAAAAGACACTGTTTTTCATGGTGTCTATTTTCAGCAACAGAACATTGATTAAGACAGGATGTAAATAAGGTAAAATAAAATTTATTTCAGCTTGGGCTTCAATAAAGATGTCTGTTATGGTGCAGTAGAAGCAACAAGCAGGGTGGCTGGAAAAACTGAGTGCTCACACTACTGTTGGGGTCCAGGAATCACCCCACAGACCACTCAGACATTGACCATAGTCAAGCATGGATAGTTTATTGAGCACAAATCCTGGGAGTGATCAATCAGGGATGAAAGTCAGACTAAAGATCTTAGACTGATCCTGAGTATTCCCCAGGGGCAGCTAATAAAGTCAAAAACAACAAAAGTTCATAGGCAACCATAAATGTTCATACACAGATTCAGAAAATGGGTGGTTTTGGTAACTGGTACGGGTCTAAATGTATAGTAGATAACTAGGTAAACGTATAGTAGATAACGAGGTAAAACAGTTCTAACTGACCTTTATTTTGCCTGGCTCTAAAGGAGGACTAGGAACTAGGGAATTTCCAAGAATACCAAGGCATAAAACTTAACACAATATATGGTTAATAATTAACTCAGGCTTCAAACAGGACTTCTGTAACAATGTAAGATGGTTGGCTATTGGCATAAAATAAAGGCTCTATAGTAATGTCAGAAAGGCAGCAGCTGCCTAGGTCTTAGCAAGTAAAAATGACACAAGTCTTTTAAAAAAATATTGTTTTTGAATTTCACACCATTCACCTCAATATCCCTGACCTCCCTGTCCTTTCATATCTTCCCTTCTCATTTGAAATCTCCCCCACAAAGAAAAAACAAAACAACAAAAATCCCATCACAATGTGTAAACTGCAGTGTATCACAGTGTGTCACACAACATACCCTTTTGTCCAAATAGCTTTACTTGCAAATGTTCATTGCAATAAGTCATTTGACTGGTTCAAAGCCTCTGGCTTCTGCTATGTTATCAATATTGGATCCTCACTAGGATTTTCCTCCAATATCCTGTTGTTGCCCTGTATCATGGAGGTTTTGCGGGTCTAGTTCTGTAGGACTGGCCCCTTCATGCTCTCAAGCAGTTTATAGATGGAGTAGATATTGGGGTAGGCCAACTGAAAGCCCTGGATCTTGGCCTGAGAGGTATCTGAGTTCACCAGAACACCAGATCTCCTGTTCCCATGTCTCTAGAGACGGTTCTCCTGTTTTGTCCAGGAAAGGAGAGAAGCTAGCTCTCCTCTCACACCCTAAAAGCTAGAGACAGGTCTATTGTGCTGCCTAGGAATGGTGTGGGCAGAGTCATCAGAGGGCTGTTGCCATCTAGGGACAGGTTCAACTCTCCCTTCCTCAGGGCCAGATCACCCACCTGTATTAGGTGGTAGTGGTGTACATCTCTTCTATGGTCACTCCTTGGAATAGGCTCAACTGTGTCCCCTGCCACCACCAGGGCCAGATTTATTGTGCTACCCCAGCAAGGTATGGCTGTTCTCCTGTGAGCTGCAGCCAGCGCAGGGAACAGCTTTCCTGCTCTCACTCCAATAGGACTAGCTATCTAGAAACAATGCTACCAGACGACTCTCCCACACTCTCTAGGAAAGGGGTAGGGCCACCTACAATGAGGGTCTGTGAGGGGCAGGGCCAGCTCAGCATAGTTTTTAACATCAACATGACCTCAAGTGGCAGCCCAGACCAGGGAAATCCATATGGACTTAATGGGTTAACAAGGGCCTTCGACATTAACACAAGCTCTGGCTGCGATAGGACAAGGAACCCAGACATGGACCCCTGTGGCAGCATGAACCGAGGAAATCAAGACGGTCTCAGGTGTCAAAGCAGGCCACTCAGATTACCCCGCCTCCCCGTCCCACTCCTGCTAGATAGCTAGTTCAGCCTCAGACACCACCACTGTTTTAGGCAGCAGCCCAGAAAACTGACAGCTGGATGGCTTTTGGTGGCAACATGGGCCACAGTCTAGACCAAGAGTGCATGTGGTAGGGCCACAAACCCAGATATGGCCCTTCTCCGCAGCCTTCCCAGGCCACTTCATGGTCCCAAGTGGTTGCCTGGATCTTCCATTCTGCCTACTCCTTACCACCATTGTGCATGGCAACTTCACTTCCACCTTTTCCTGCAGTGTGCAAACTGCTCAGCTTCATTTCCTCACCATCTCTCCACTGTGTACTCCCTCTTTCTCATCTCTCCATTATGTATTCACTTATCATAGTAGTATACTTTGCAGTGTCCAGAGTGCCAATTTAAGTGCCTCCTTTTTTCCACATATGAGTTTCTTCATCTCTCAAATTCTGCAAGTTGTGGCTTCCAGTGAATTGCTATTACCACCTTAGCAATATGTTCTAGTCATCTGGCTCCTTCTCTTTCTCTGGCTCTTTCTGTCTTTACCTATGTCTAGCTTGTTCTTTTTGCAAACTGTAAAAACTCTCATGGTAAAACTTCCCTACCCACACTACACCCCCTTTCTCCATTTCACAGCAATTAAGTAGTGCATGACTGTTAGCTCGCGCATGGGCTCAGGCATGGGTCCTGTTGGAAGGAATTGTGGTTCCAGAGTGTATTCCACTTCGGAGGCTCAGGGAGGCATGGCTCTGGGGAGCAGAAGCACAGAAATTTGACTGAGTTCCCTCCACATAGTGCCAGGCGGAAGCTGGGCTGTAAAAAGCTGTTCGGGCTCTGCCCCGGGGATGGGGAGATCTCAGTCTGAAATTCTGAGGTGGGCAGGGCTCCTGGGTGGACCCGGAGGCCAGTGGTCTTCATTCTTGAGTTTCCAAATGCCGCTGGGCCCCACAGAAAAACAGAGAGGAATGAGGGGAGAGGAGGAAGCCCTGACCTCGCCCAGTGGGAAGGAGACTCTTGGTTACTGCACTTGCTCAGCTTTGTCAGCTGCTCAACCAGCTTGCTTGAATCAGCGACCTCTGTGGCTGGAACATAGAGAAAGCCTCTGTAGAACATAGAGAAGCCCTCCATGGGAGATTAGGAGGCAGCTCAATATTTGGAGGCCCCCTCTACAGTTCTCCTCGGTTCTCCACCATTCTCCATGGTTCTCCACAGTAGGCCCCAAGGACATGAAAAAGTCCATGATTTTAAAGGGTTTGTTGTCATGGCAGAAGGTAGATGAATCTGGCTGTACCCCCACAACCTCAGGGCCCGCCTTTGGTTAAATACTCTTTGTAAGGAGGAGGGTTTGTGAAGAAATACTTAATTGGCTATACCCTCTGTCTTTCAGGTAACTCATTAATATGGAAATCTCTTGAGACTGAGGCCTGTAGTGACACCCTCTACCTGTAAAGGGGCTGGTAGGGGCGTTGCCCTAAGTGACTGATCAAATGGAGGTTGTAGACCACGTGTCAGGAGCCTGGAGTCTAGGAGAGAGCATAGCGAAATATATGCCAACTCTCGAAGGCATGAACACCTGTTGGGTCTCCAGCTATCTCTAGACAGTGCTCTACCAGAAACCAAGCCATCCTTTCACAGTCCCAGAAATTAGCCTCTCTTTCCTGTGTTGTTCTCCTATGAGTTGACTCATCTCTGATTCATTCTGTCAAATCTTTCTCTGATTCATCACTTTGTCTTACTCTCAATTAGACATCTCTTCAAACAGGACTTCTTCCTTCTTCTAACTAACCCTACCTTCATTGTTAGGGATTAAAATGTCTACTAAGGGTGAGTCTGTATTCCACCCAGATCATAGTAGAATCCAGGGTGTGTCTTCATTCTGGTCAGATCATATAGAATGTCTGGAAGGTCTTTGGATATGATCCTTTGCTAGAGTAGCCATGTTGCCAGATTAAAGTTCCTCAACAGAATTCATATGTATCTATGTTCACAAGGCACAGCCAGAATAAAACCTATACTAAGCCAAAATATTACCTGACTGTTGCAGATCCTGATTCCAGATTAAGTTCTTGTTCCCTTTCAAATCTCAAAAACTAGACATCTGTCACCTATCTTTGTCTGAACATTAATTTTTCTAAGATATCAGCAGAATATCCTACTAAGATTTTGTTTGTTTGTTTTAAGTTCAAAATTCCCAACTCCTCTGTTATCCTCTTAGAATATGTCCTGAATGCTCAAGGAACACAGTGTAGGTTTATCACAGCTTAAACAGATATCTTGAAACAAACTTTTTTCTTATTTTTTTTTCTGTTTCTGTGGTAAAATATCATTAAAAAGAAGTGTAAGGCAGAAAATGTTTACTCTAGCTAGTAGTTGGAATGGTACAGGCTTTCATTGTAGGGAATTCAAGGGGGCAGAAATTTGAAGTGGCTGATTATATTATATCTGCAATTATGAAGCCCCATATGATGAATGTTTGGTCTCTATTTTTTCAACTTTTGTTTATTACAAATAGTAATAATATAGTTGTGAATATTTCTCAGAAATTTATAATTGGAATGTTTTCACTATTTTTGAGTTTATCACATAGTTTAATATTAGAGTAACCATAAGATCATTTTCTGATGTGGCTCTCTCAGTTTATATTAATTGCCAATAATGTAAAAATGCTCTGATAAATTTATATATTTACTCATACATGTAATTATGTTCTTCTTATTGCATATATCCTTTCAGCATCGACAGAGATTTCATCATGAGTTACATAACAAATAATACTAAACCTATTTTTATATACTTTTTATTCAATTTGTTTCTTCTTCGAACAAAGTGTTCTAGATAATATTTTCCCACGTTTGAGTTGTTTATTCTTAAATTATTAAATTTTAATGTCTCCTTTGATATTCTACAGCTAAAAATATATTTTATTCTATCCTTAAGTTTTTCAATCTTAAAAATATATTTAAGGGTGGCTATAAAATAGGTAAAATATTCAATTCCTTAATGAAAGCCTAAACTTTCATAATTCATATTCCTACATAACTATGGTTAACAATCAATAATTTTTGCATAAATCCTGTGAATTGGTTGTATCCTATCTCTGACTCACTTTGTTAAATATTTTTATGATTCATCACTATGTTTGACTCTCAATTAGACATCACATTCAAACATGGCTGCTTCCTTCTACCAAAAAATCATACCATGTTACTATTTGCCAGAATGCCTAGTAGACATTTCTCAAATTATCTTTATCATTTATTTCATCATTAAACACTTTTTATTCTCATATTTATACTTAGATATCTTGTTTTAAAAATTAGTGACTTTTCATAATAATTTAATAACATCTGTTTTAGAATATGTTTATAAAAATGTGGCAAGAGTTTTTAAAAGATAATATCCTATAATTTTAACAAGCAATTTCAATTATCACTAAACATCTCTTAAATCATCCAAAACTGTACCATAACCATATATGATATTATACAATGTCGTTATTTTTGGTGATTTAGAACTGACTGTTTTTGCTGTCTATTCATGTTATTTGTCTTTTCATTCTATACTGGTATTCTCATCTATTGTCTGCTATTCAATTATGTAAGTTTACATTTTTTTTCAATTTTTTGTTATTTTAATCATTCTAGACCGAGTTTTATTTTCTAAATTAGACTTTCACTGTGAAGTCATTAAACCTTCTTGTCATTCATGTACCCACAAAAGACGCTGTCTTCACAAATACTACCTTTATCATTCTCTGAGTATCTTCATCGATCCAAATTAAACTGAGATGTGCAGTCTCCATTTCCAATGACAGAATTTAATCCTTTGAGAGACTGAGTGTGCTTTCTCTTTTAATATGTAGTTTCTCATTATGGATTCCTTTGGGAAGCTTCTCTTTAAAAGGGTACATTTTGTAGATTTAACCCTCCAGAAGGTAACGTTTTCAATAGTGCATTAGCACAAATATATAAAAAGCGGTTGTAAAGTACTTTGAACTTTGAAGTAAGTTAAAATAAGTATAGATGTTGTTATGTGTGGGATATAAAAATGTCCAAATGAGTACTTATTACTTCTTATGACTGTCAATGTATTCATGGACATGTTAAATATGACAGAGACAGAGATGTTTTGGTAGCCCTAAAATCAAAAGCAGCTGCAATCCTCATTCTTGCGATGCTAAGATAATTACCAGATGTACTGGCCAGTAAAGGATACAGAATGAGTTGCTGGCCAGGAAAGCCTACAAAGAGATTTGTTAAAAAAAAAAAATAATAGTGGCAACAACAATAAAAATCTTAATAAAGAAAACACCTAGAACTATAAAAATGTATCTGGTCATTAAAATAATTTACATATTCATATCATGAGACTTGATACTAATGTTCCCTTTTTGTTTTTTCATATAGATTATAATATTTTTCATCCCATTTTTGAGTGAGAATAGTATGCACAAATTTAAGTATCCGGATAGTTGCTATCATTAAATTTCTTCTTATGTATTACAATTACCACATCATTCTACATGGCTAATTCAGAGAAAATATGTGCAGATTTTTATACTACAGATAAAAATTCAAAATTTCAGTTAAAAGGACAAATATGAAATAAAAAAAATCTGCATTTTTTTATTTTAAAACTTAACTAAATATTTTGGAAACATCCAGATTAGGCAAAGTGACAAATCCGAGATCCAAGTGGATAAAGAACCACCACATAAAACCAGATACACTGAAACTAACAGAAGAGAAGATGAGGAAGACCCTTGAATACTTGTTGAGCCCTAAGCTGGTCCCATGTTTGGGTGCCAAAAAAATGCTGGGAACCGCACTAGCCCCACATTCAGGCGGCCAAAAAATGTTGCGGCCCGAGCAAAATGTTGAGGCCTGGGCTGCCCCGCGTTTGGGCGGCCACTGTATCCCGGCCCAAGCTGCTGCTCCTGTCCGAGAGTCGGGGTTCAGCAAGAGAGAGGGTTGAGGGCGGTCGCAAGGAATGGAGACCAGACAGAGTGTGATTCAATCCCGTTTATTCTTCAGTCTCTCTTCTTCTTTCCAAGTCTCTTGTTCCTAGTCCAAGTTCCAAGTCTCGAATTCCTAGTCCCTAATTCCTAGTCCCTAGTGCCTCCAAGTTCCAAGTTACTTCTTTCAAGTTCTCTTCCAAGTGCCTGCTACCTAATGCCTAATTCCTACTCCAAGTTGTACTCCCTGAAGTGTCTCCTAAAAGTGTCTCCTCTGTCTGATTCTCTGATCTCTGTCTGCCTCTGCCTTTTATATCTCTCATTTCTTTTTTTAGATATTTTATTTACATTTCAGATGGCATCCCCTATCCCCATTTCCCCCCACCCCCCTTAGGAAACCCATATCCCATGCCCCCTTTTCCTTTTTGCATTTATACATTTTTTTTTTAAAAAAAATGTTAATCATAGGCTTTATAAGTTTGGAATTGTTCAATCAGAGGTGTAACCCACTGACCGACCTAGATATAACAACTATCTTTGACTGGTGGAGATACATGAATATCTGCCTCCCTGTCTCCCCCCTCTTTCTCTCTTTCATCACCTAGCTTCTCCTCTCCTTCTTCTCCTCTTCTTACTCCTTTTCTTCCTCTCAGGAGTCCTCCTACCTTAGCTCCTCCTACACATCACCCTTCCTGTTAAAATGAAACTTTTCTCTCAAAATACAATTAGAGCATAATTATGGAATTTGTACCAGGTAATTTGAGGTACAGGATAGTTCTAATACCTAGTCTATCCTTTTGTTGGCTAGCCAGCTCCTCTGTCATCTATTCTATCTAGAACATTTAGTTCTGAACCTGGCTTTAGGATGAGTGTCAACTGATGACCATCCACTCAAATCTTTTCTCTTAAGGTCAATAGCTATATGTTTTCAACCCCATCAGAAATCCAGAATGACTGAGTTAACTATAATTGTGGGAAGCACAAATTGTAGTTTCTAAAACTTAGCCAATTTATAGAGACCTCTGACCACCTGGACACTCGCTCTACTTCAAAATGTTGGAGCATCTGTTCTTCTGCCTTCTGGTCCAGGATCCTCACTTCTAAGCCATGACTTTTGGCCACACCTTTAATCATGCCCTTAGGTCTTGTCTCTAAATCTGATCTCTACACTTCTAAATCAAACTCTTAAATTACACACTTTTAATCTCACACACCTTTAATCTCATGCACCCAAGGTATCTAAACCAAGATTATCAGAGTGTGCTCAGCTGTTGTAGGCTATTGTAATCCAAGTCTCATGTCAGGGTATATGGCTCAAGATGGCTGCAAAGCTGATAGCTGCTTTCTGCTAAAAGTCGGCCCCCAACAAATACTTGGCACAAGGGAAAAATTCCTGAACAAAACACCAATGGCTTATGCTCTAAGATCAAGAATTGACAAATTCTAGAAAATACTTATAACAAAATAATAACAGGAGGTTCAATTTATAAATGTCTACATGATATATCATAAAGAGTTAACAAGAGAACTTATGTTAAGTGTAATCATGGAATGAATTAAAGGAATTCAATGTCTGTATGACCTACTCGTTCTTTCAAAGCAAAAATAAACTTGCATAAAAATGGAAAAAAATTGTTTAATTTGAAGACATTGTGTGTGCTGGTTTGAATATGTTTGGCCCGTGGGAAGTAGCACTATTAAGAGGTGTGTCCTTATTTGTTGGAAGCCATGGCAAGGCCTTACTCTTGGCAAACACTCACCCTTGGCTTTTCTATCTACTATTCTTTTTTCTGCTTACCTTCCATGATTCACTTGTCAGTTCTCAGATCTTCACACAAGGCCTCATAGCAACCCACCTTAGTAACCCTTCCTCCTGATCTCTAGATTTAACCAACATCCTGCTAGATAGATGTTTTTAGAACCCCTGGTAATGGCAAGGCTTTGTAAAAATAACTTAGTTAGATGCCACAGCTGCAGCTAGCTCTACCTGCAAATCCCTCTTTCCTTTCCTACCCCTCCCCATATCCTGTTTTCAGAGTATATAACCTGTGTGAACAATAAAAATTTTGCCAGCTTGATCAGACTTCTTGACTTGCTGTGCCTCCTTATTTTCTCACACATCTCAGTCCTCTCCACAGGGTCTAAGGGTCCCACTTGATTGTCCAGCTGGCCTAGACACTTGTTGGTGTAGTTGTGGCCTTGTTGCAGTAAGTACATCACTGTGCAGGTGCACTTTGAGGTCTTATGCCTAAGCTTCACCCTGGTTAGAAGAGAGCCTCTTTCTGGCTGCCTGGGGAAGACAGTCTCCACCTGGTTGCCTTTGGATCAAGATATAATACTCTCCATTCTTCCTGTAACATGACAACCTACACAATTCCTTGCTTCCCACCATGATAATAATGGACTAAACCCCTGAAAATTTAAGCCACCACCAATTAAATGTTTGCCCTTAAAAGAGTTGCCATGGTAATGGTATCTCTTCATAGCAATGGAAACCCTAAGACATTATGTGACTGAAAAGCATTCTAAAGAATATATCACAAAACATTCAAAATTAGTGAACATGCCATTCAGAGGCTTGGCAGTTATCAGCCTGGTAGATGTGCATAACCTTCAATAGATGAGATCTTCAAACAGAAAAGTTAAATAGGAGAAAGTATGAGAACTAAGCTTTATTATAAATCTTCATAGAGTGAGAGCCTATTTTAAAAACATCACTCATGAATTAGCAACATTTTAGAGACCATTTACAAAATGTCTAAGGTAAAGTAGCATAACCAATATAACATGACACAGGAAGGTGTGTCTAAGCTTCTTGATATACTACTTTCTTGTAATAAAAATACACGCTGCAGTTTTTTTTCTGTTGGAAATTGGTTACCATTTCTAGTATATGTTTATAAGTTGTGACATAAAATTTTGTAATTTTTTTCAAGAAGTTAGACACTAAAATATTTGCAATTCTATTTGTTCATATTCTTTATTCTATTTTTAATAAGTGTAAAAAATCTTGCAGTCCATTGTCTACTATTGTCTGAATCATGAACAGTTCTATGTCTCTGTGCTAATTGCCTCTTATTTCTAAAGGAAGCTTCTTTAATGAGAGGATTGAGAGATGGAATAATCAGTGCTTATAATGATAAGTCATTAGGAATCATTGTAATAGAGTAGATTTTTTATTGGATATTTTATTTATTTATATTTTAAATGTTATCCCCTTTCCTGCTTCCTCCTCTTCCCAAACCCCAAATTCCATTCCCCCTCCCCTGCTTCTATGAGGGTGTTCCCCCACCCACCCACCCACCCACTGTGGCCTCCCTTCCCTGGAATTACCTACAGTGGGGCATCAAGCCTTCATAGGAT
Organism: Arvicanthis niloticus; assembly: GCF_011762505.2. NCBI lineage: Eukaryota > Metazoa > Chordata > Mammalia > Rodentia > Muridae > Arvicanthis > Arvicanthis niloticus. The sequence continues at coordinate 60,864,549 of NC_047664.1, read as the reverse complement.
CAAAGGACTCTCTTCTCATTGATGCTCAACAAGGCCATCCACTGCTACATATGCAGCTGAAGTCATGGGTCTCCTTATGTGTACTCTTTGGTTGGTGGTTTAGTCCCTGGGAGATCTGGGGTGTCTGGTTGGATAATATTGTTGTTCTTCCTATGGGGTTGCAAACCCCTTCAGCTCCTTTAGTCCTTTCTCTAATTCTTTCATTGGAGACCACATTTGGGACCCTGTGTTCAGTCAAATATTTGGATACTAGAGCATCTGCCTCTGTATTTGTCAGGCTCTGGCAGAGCCTCTCAGGAGAAAGCTATATCAGGCTCCTGTCAGCATGCAGTTCTTGGCATCCAAAAATGTGTCTGGGTTTGGTGACTGTATATGGGATAGATTACCAGGTAGGGCATTTTTTTTTGGATGCCCTTTCCTTCAGACTCTGCTCCACACTTTGTTCCCATATTTGCTCCTGTGAGTATTTTGTTCCCCTTTCTAAGAAGGATGGAAGCACTCAGACATTGGTCTTCCTTCTTCTTGAGCTTCATGTGGTCTGTGAATTGTATCTTGGGTATTCCGAGAATTTTGCCTAATATCCACTTATCAGTGAGTGCATACCGTGTGTGTTCTTTTGTGACTGGGTTACTTCATTCAAGATGATATTTTCTAGCTCCATCCATTTGCCTAAGAATTTCATGATGTCATTGTTTTTAATAGCAGAGTAGTACCTCACTGTTTAAATGTATCACATTTTTGGTATTCATTCCTCAGTAGAAGGGAATCTGGGTTCTTGAGTAGGTGCCCTGAGCAGACCTTGGGGGCTACCTCCCCACCCAGTCCTACTATATATACAGTAGAGATTTAACAGAGAAACAGTAGTAACTTCCTTGGCAAACCCCTATAGCCTGTTGCCATAAAATTTGGCTCTGACAACAATGTCAGGTATGGGTTTCATCTTGTGCATCAGGTTTTAAATATAATCACAAAATGGTTAGTTACTCACAGGACATTCATTGTATTCTTGCCCAGTTGGTATGTCTCCACAGAAAAGTAGTTATGGTAGTATCTTGTGTTTAGAGCTGAAAAAGACTTAGGATTACTTTCTTCACCAGTAACATACAGAGCATTTCTCAGCACAACAAAAGATAGCTATTAGAGATGAAGCTTCTAGATGATAACTAGCTTGAATTTTCCTTATTCTGTGTTTCAAATATATTTTCAGCTAGATGAACTTGTCATCAATTCTAGACTATAATCTAGAACAAAGCCAATAGCTCTTAATATTTGTGGTCTGTGAGATTTCCCTAAACAACAAGAGAATTAAACCATTTCTGACACTGGGCTTTTCAAAATTTATTTTGTTTATTCTTTGTAATTATAATAATTAGATTATTTACCTCTTCTCTTTCCTCCTCCAAACAACTTTCTTATAACATTTCTTCCTCTCTTTCAAATTCATGGCCTTTTATCATTGTTGTTACGTACATATATACCTATGGATATATATTTCTAAATAAGTAATTATGCACTGCTTTGTTTTCTGGGTTAGCTATTTGTTATTGGACAACCAGTTGTTGGGAGATTACCTGTGGAAGATTATTGCCACTCTCAGCATTCTTTATTTACCTGTAAGTTTTTGTTTCCCTATAGGATTAAAGCCTGATGGGCTTTCTCGTATCCAGTTTGCCATGCCTATTGCTTTCCTTGTTCAATTCATGTAAATATAATATACATGAATAATGTTATCAATGAGAAATAAAATAAATCTTTATTGAAAAATATTCAAATCAATTTTAAGAACATGTTACAAATATTATCTATCATGGTCAACTCAATTTTATCCCAGATATTCAGGGATGGCTCAAAATGCATAAGTCAATAAATAGACTCAAAGGTAGAAACTATGTGATCATTTCCTTAGGGTTATACCATCTTAAAAGCTAAACAGTTTTGTTAAGTGTCAGCCAGAGGTGTTGGGCAGATAATCACTTTGGTTAGTAAAAAGTCTCTCTTACTAATCATATTAGCATAAACAAACCATAATATTCTGGGAACTATTATGAAAGATTTGAAGACATGTGATGTTTAAGGTTGTATTTCCTGGTTTACAACAATCTCTCTTCCTTTTTTCAATAATGAACATAGTGTGATCTTAAAAAAGAAAATACTTAATCCAATTGCTCTGGACAGTGTTTGGTTTGAGTCAGTCCTAGGGTTGCCCATAATGATGTTCAAACTCCATTACGAACTATTAAAAGGTTAAATACTTTATATGACTACTGTGTTTAGAGATGGGAACTTTGGGTGATACGGGAACTAGAAAGCCTATCAGAGTGGTGCCTTATGATTAAATTACTGCTGTTTTTATTAGAAGAGTGCCTCCAGAGTATACCCAGATACACGCTATACTCTCTCTTTCCTTGAGGTAATCCATACCATCTCAGAAATTACACAATTAAAAATAAAGCACTTTTGACAGAATATATAACCTAATATAATGATGCTGTCCATATGCATACATATAATTTTTTCATTTTATTTTTGAAATTCCAATATAATCACATCATTTATTCCATGCCTCCTGTTACTACAAATGCTCCAATATACTTCTACCTGTTATTTTAAAATTCATGACTTCTTTTATCAATTATTTATTATTATGCATATACATGTAAATGAATATATATTTCTAAATACAACCTGCTCAGTCTCCTACATAAATTTTTAATAAGAATATAACTTTATTTTAATATAGAATAAAGAAAGATTACAAAAAAGCAGAAACACTAAATGGGTTAATATATAGAAGTAAAAAATAATAATAAATTTTGATGTCAGTTCTCCTCGATCCTCTAAGTTTCTAAAAACCATATTATTGACTATTATAAGCATGTAACTAGAAAAATATTAATTTACAATTTTTATAATTTTTTGCACTTTAATCAATCAATTATATTTCAAAATTGAGTTTACAAAATTTGGCAAATAAAATAACCCATTTTATTTTTTAGGCTCAACTCATAGACCAAGGCCTCTTTCTAGGGTTTCAATATGGTGTTTTTTGTCTGTACAGGGTTTATTTTCTAATTTTCTATTTAAAAATGCCAGTCATACTGAGTAAAAAGTAACCCTAATGACCAAATTTTAAGTCATTTATTTAAAAACTCATTAACTAAAAACTGAAATTCATTATAAAGTACTTTATTCATGACTTCATTGAATGAATCATGAAAAAGGTACAATTTACTCCATAATAAATTCTAAAATTTATTACTTATTGTTCAAAAATTAAATTGATTGTCCTATAATTATATTTAGTAGCTTATTTAATATAATTAATGTATAAGTCTAATCTTTGAATTTGTGCTGCATTTTTATTATAATTTTTAAATTAAAATGTAATTACATTAATTACACCCTTCCAGCCTGATCCCATGTAACACATCTTGTTTTCTTTTGAATTCTGGGCCTTTAAAAAATATTATTGACATATATATGTATGTGTATATATATATGTGTGTAAATATATATATATATATATACATATATATATGTACATATATATATATATGTATTCCCATGTTATGAATACATACTGCTAAGTCCATATAATGTTACATATATATATATGTATATGTATATATATATATATATATATACATATACATATATATATATGATTCATGATTGTAATATGAGCCACTTAGTATTTGAAAACCAGTCCTTTGGCTGGGGAAGATTATTTTTCCCACTCAGCATTCTTTACTTACCTGCAGGCCTTTTTCTAGGGTTGGGGACTCATGACATTTCCTCCTTCCATGTTAACATCTCTATGTAGTTTCATTTTTAATGTACATTCTAGTCCATGTATTTTAAAGCCATTGAGTTTTAAACATTGCAGAAAAAAATAATTTAAAAAATAAATATATATATTATATTGTGATTGGTAGCCAATAAATACCTTTGACGAAAGCTTGAAAGCCTGGCCATTTAGATGAAATTCTTGAGCTGGTACAGTGCTCCTTTAAAGGTTAATCACATGCAAACTAGTGAAATAAAACTTCGTGTAATTCAGGGTTTCATGTTCTCCATTTATTAGAACAAGGGTCTCCAGGAATGAGTTTAAAATCTAATCACCAAAGAGCTATGACTAATGAGTCAGCAGCACCTCCTTTAATTATCTGTTTGTAAAATCTGGAATCTTTGACATTATAGTTAAATAATCATCTTAACAGAGGAAAACTTCTGCTAAAAAGGCTTCTCCTATCTTTGGTAAATTAATGAGCCTGAGATTTCTTGTTAAAGGGAGAGAGAGAGAGAGGGAGAGAGAGAGAGAGAGAGAGAGAGAGAGAGAGAGAGAGAGAGAGAGAGAGAGAGAGAGAGAGAAAGAAACCATAGTGCAAGAAAGTTCATTTACCATATACTTAGGAATAGAAAGGAATTCCACAGGTTAGAAATGCTAAGTTTTGGGGCTGGAGAAATGACTCTACAGCACTGACTGTTCTTCCAGAGTCCTGAGTTTAATTCCCAGCAACCACATGGTGGCTCACAACCATCTGTAATTGGATCCGATGTCCTCTCCTGGTGTGTCTGAAGACAACTACAGTGTACTCATATAAGTAAAATAAATAAATAAATCTTTAAAAAAAGAAATGTTAAATTTATTTGATCATCAAACCTTTATTTCTGCTATTTGATAAGACTTATTTTTCATGTACTCTTTAAAAATGGAAATATATTTACATGAATTTCTTTCTTCCTTATCCTTCCATCAATTGGTCTCATATCCTCTCCCTCCATCCACTTTCAATGCATCTCCCTTATTTCCTTTCAAATTGATGGCCACCCATTCCTTGGTTATTTTTGTTACATATACATGTAAATGCATATATATGCATATATATACACACATATACACACATACATACACACACAAACACACACACACACATATATATATATATACATATATATATGTATATATATATATATATAAAACTTGGTTAGTCCATTCATTTAATGTAACTTATAATTATATGACTTCAAGGCTGATCATTTAGCATTGAACAACCAACAATTCAACTTATACCTATAGATGATGAAGATAAATTCTCTCTCTCTCTCACTCTCTCTCTCTTTCAGAAGTTATTAGTTGCTTCTTTATCTATGAGTTGGGCTATTGATATTCCTTCTTTAGATGTTATCATGTTTAGGATTATTGTCTTTGATCAGGTCTTATTTAAGTAACCAAATTGTTCAGGTGTCCTTGGTGAAGATTGCCTCTTTAGAAACCACAATTTTGAAGCTATCTTCTTGGTCTTTTGCCTTTTACAAATTTTCTGCCCCCTCATCCATAATAGTTCCTAAAGTTTATGCAAGAGATGTGTGGTACGTGTATCAACTGGAGTATAGAACATCGCTGTGATGTGCTATGAAATCTGCCAAAAGAGAAATGCAATCAATAGTATTACCCATCTGTAACATCTATAAACTCCAACAATGACCAGCAGGGCAACATATTTCTAAAGACCTATAATGAGATTCATATCTTGGAGTTAACAAATAACTCTCTAATTGAACTTGTGCTACATGCACCAAAAGAAACATAATTCCTGGATCTGAGAAGTAACTACAGATAATGTACATCTTAGAAAAGGACTTACTAAACCCATTTTATTAGACCAGAATAATACCTTACAATACAGACTTACAGAATAATAGACCTTACAAATTAGACCTAAGGACAAAATGTAACAGAATATTAAAAATAACATTCTTACATTTATGTTAATAATATTTATGAAGACAGAGTTCTCATTATGTCATACTGATAGAATTATTAGTTTATTTATTTCAACCTTCCACAAGCTATCTGTGTTTAAAATTCTAAAAAATATAAAGGTAAGTATATGATATACTTATTCTGTAGGACCTGGTTTTTATTGGCTGTAAGAGTGTTTCTTTTTACCAGCACACTTAAACATTTCAATGCTCCTCACATTCAGTGTTTTGACATTTTTTCTGAAGTTCCTGTATTCACTTCTAAGAATAACACTTTACTGAATATGATATTAGCATATTTGACTTAAGTAAAATTCTTCATTTTAAAATGTATAATAAACACAGTACTAGAGAAAATACCATCACTTCAGTAGCATCCTCATACACATAAAACTGACTATTGGTGAACATTTATTTTCTTAATGATTTGACTCAGTCATTAAAGGAGCTTTTATTATACACCAGAGAATATTCTGTATGTTTTTTTGAAAATTTTCTGACTTAATCACCACAATATCCAGGTAGTGTTTGCTATTATTCCTTTATTTATTGATACATAAACATACTTTTAGAAAATAATTTGCAGAAAAAGAGAAGGCTGGGAATGATAAAATAAAATTTTTCTATATTCCTTATGTATGCCAGTTTTTAATGTTATAAAAGTTATTATTCTTAATTCTTTACAAGATTAATACGGAAGCAGTTTTATGAGTTGCACATAGTACTTGTTGGCCAATGTAGCTTTAACAAAAGGATTCAGGTAAGAAATAGACAAAGCATAAGTTGTCAGCCTGTGCCAGGACAGACAAAACCAGATTCTGATTTTAAAATTACTACTTCCATAGATTTAGGGCTGCCAGATACCATTTCACTGAAATTCTTCATAGGCATAGAGTAAGCTTTTCTGATTCAAATACCTTCAGAAATGCCTAGACGTACTTTATCTTGCTAAGAATTCCATAAATTCATTTTCCCACAATTCATAAAATGGAATACAAGGTCAAGGTATTACAAAAGCTAATTTTCAGTATGCACTTTTCCTAGCATGCTGATAGTCACATATCCACCTATCTATGGCCTAGGAGAAAGGTGGCATTCAAGTATTTCATTCTTAGATACCAGTCCTACTGGATTAGAGTGCTATCATAGCAACCCATTTTTTTCAACAAATACAATCACACTGTGTGTTAGGCTTGAATAAACAGCTAAGACTCTTCACATCTGGTCATATGTAAGTAATGAATAAGTGAAGTTTAGCTCTCACTACTGTCTATTCAAAGTCCAGAGGCTTATTGACCAACTGTCAAATATTGGGCTATCAAGCCATAGAATGTTATAGTTCTAGATTTTGATAATTAAGGTGTTGGCCTTTCAAAGATAGACTTATGTTTCCTCCATGACAATAATGTGCTCAAGTAAGAGGTTTATTGCTCTGAGATTTTTAAAGTTATCAACTAATGGATATAGTCATTAACATCTAAAGAATTATGACTCATGGCTATAGGCTTTCAAAGCTAACAACTTATAGTCAGAGACATTTCTCTAGGTTTTTAGTATCAATGGCTCAGCACCCAGGAGACTGTAGTTCAGATCTAAGTTTCAAATATTGCAGCCTTTAGCTATTAGCCTGCCAAGGCTCTAGTGAATTCACAGTAAGCAGAATTTTCTGTTCTTTTGATCCTTTTGCTGGACTTTTACAATCCTCTGCAGTTATCAGTATCTTCTTACATGTGCTTTCTGAAAATATTCAACTATCTGCTGTGTGTTGAATAAATGGACAGCTTAGTCCCAGTAGCCCTCTGGAGCTGGAGTCTTTCTCTAGCTACTGTCTAGCTGTGACCCAGTTCCTGAGGCTAGAAGTCCCACTGTTGAATACATTCTTAGTGTAACCAATTCAGCTTGCCCTACTCATGTTTAAGAACAAAAGTGGTACTGAAAATAATTTGTAAGTTACTTTGTGGGGTATAATATCTAAATGTGAGCACAGCAGTGTCAATGCTTAGGAGATAATTCTGCAGGAAAAGCAGAAAACATTGTATACACAAAAGAGAAATACGGGAACTTAAGACATAGCTTTGCATCCTAGTTATACTAAACCTCATGTATGTACCAATCATAACCATGGAATATGCAACCACTTCCTGCTACTTACCAAAGGGTTTCTCTAGAGTAGACGTGGAGTTCAGCCTCTGGCTAAATCTGGAGTAGGAACAGCTGCAGGATGCAAAGGACCTCACAGTCTATAAGTATTGTAATATGTAATATAGAGTATAGCTTGTGACATGTTCAGAACAATCAGACAGACAGGGAAGGTCTGTCAGTTAAAAGATTAAATGTTCCAGTTCTCAACAGCTTAGCTTAAATAAAAAAATAATAATAAGCAAACACTGGACAGTGTTCAAAACACAGAATTCTCATATCATTGGCATTCCTTAATAGTATTGAGCAGTTTTAAACTCATAGCCAAATTCTTTAGGCAGTGTTGATCTATCTAAATACCATTTCACTTTAATCTCACCTTTATACACACACCATTTGCTCATGCCAGTTGTTTCATTCTTTGTATGCTGGTGGTAACATTCCCATTGAAAATATCTGGCTTATTAGCAAATGTTTGGTAGTTTAAACATGGGTGTGGGCTCGAGTAGTCACAAAGCATGATTTTAAGCGCATAACTTAAACTCTATCTTTGGAGATAGAGTGAACTAGTCTTTTAATACAAGCACATGTGAAGTTGGATAGAGGTAAGATTGCATTGCTGTATGATAAAGAATTTAGAGGTTATCCATCAAACAAGGAAACACAACTTTACAATGCCAAAATCTTCAGTTGGTGCCTTGCTGAAAGCAAAATAAATCCAAATTTCCTTGGAATATTCAATAGCAGAGGTAACTAATCCCTCACACAGTAGCTCATTATGCACAGCCATGGAACAGATAATACAATTCCCTCAGACCTCCTTTGATTTCACGTCAAACAAATTCTCTCAAAGTCATTTAATAAACAAACAGACAGAAAAAGCAAACTTTAGACCTCAAACAATTTGTGCAATTGATTACCTTGAACCATCTATCTCCCTTTTCCTTAAACAGATGCACTTCCATAACTAAGAGGAAATTTCTCAAACTGAAGTATGAATTATATGTTTAGAATTAAACTAAAGCTGTGAAGTTCTTTAATATTTAAAGCAAAAATTAATAATGTATGAAATTTTATCTCATATTGAGAGTCAACATGAAATTAAAATTATATTGGAAACTCCAATTTTGCTAGATTTTCTCTCTCTCTCTCTCTCTCTCTCTCTCTCTCTCTCTCTCTCTCTCTCTCCACACACACACACACACACACACACACAAACTCACACATAGGCTTATATTTTCATAAAATCCTAATTTAGTAAGTGTACTTAAATGCTTTAACCTCCTTTCTAGCCCACCGCCCACCAGAGATAGTGAGCAGGAAAGGTTAGTAGGGAAAAGACAAAGTGTCCCTGTTTAAAAATATTTCTTTGGGGCAACTTCAATCTTTATGTCAGGATAGCAGTAGTTCACTTCACATGAATCAACAGCAGTAGCTCAATATACTCACAAACTTTCAGCGAAAAACCTATTTTTACAACGTGGGAAGAGGGGTAAAAGTGATAAAAGCCGACAGATGATTGCTAATTAAGAACAGGCTCAATATACTGAGTGAGGAGTGTCCCAGCCCAACACCAGGATGGACACAGCTGGTAAAGCCAGGTTGATGGGCAGTTGGTTATACTAACAAAGCGATTCTGTCTTCTGGCTGGTGATCAGAGCAATCCAAGTTGAAATAAGGTTTCCCCGGAAGAAATGAACTTTCTTTCACTGGAGGTGTTCACACAGTTTGGCATGTCTTGGATAAGAGCATTCAGAGAAGGGTTCTAGCATCAGATTCTTTTAGTAAGAAATTTCTTTTATTTAGGCCTTCTTTTCATTTTTGCAAGAGTTAAAAAAAAAACTCTCCTTGGGGAACTTCAAATATATACTTGAATAATGAAAGAAATTTTGATATCTTTCACTATTCATTCTCATTAACTGAAGACAGAGGTAAAAGGAGACCCCTGTCTCAAACTAGAAAAAAAATTCTAATTTGCAAATGAACAGTACACCTCACAGTAAAAGACACAGAAATCTAGTACTTATATTCTATTTTATGTCTGTCTAATTATAAATAATTACCTCAAGACAACTGCATTTCACTCTTTTACTATGTTTTCTGACTGTAAGACATTTCCATGTTTTTTATTGAGTTCTAGTCATTATTTTTTAACAGTGTCATCTCTGTATCACAGTTGAAGCTTCACACAGAGTGGTCAGTGGCTGGTAATGCATTATCATTATGGTAAATATAATAAGTCATAAAAATAATAGGTAGAAAGAAATCTGAAAAAATACTTGTCCCATAAAATATCCATCTGAGGATTAATCTGGAAATTTATCTTATATGAAAATTTTTCTCACATTTACATGTATTTTACTATCACACTATTTTGTTAGCATGTTATCAAAAATCAACTTTATCCAACTTTATTTCACTCTAAAGCTTAGACAATTGGAAGATCAGTGTAATAACAACAGACATATTTTGATGGATATTTCATTTGTTTGTCTAGGTTTCAATTCTTTTACAATTGTTATCTTTCTAGGGGCAACGTAATATATAGTTCCTAACTTTTGCTATTTTCCTCTAGAAAGTACTCGTACTGGTTTCTGGAAGATAATTATTGCTAGACACCTTGAAATTTTGTATATTTGTGTTCATCCTTTGCCAAGGCAGTCCTTTAGAAACCCTAAACTGTGTATCAATAAGACAGTAGAGTCTCATATAAGCTAAGGCTCACATTTTCCATTCTTGGAGTGGGTCTTGGGTAAGATTTTTGTCTAGTACATAGACATTCCCCTCAATGACACTACATTGTGTGTCAGCGAGAGTCACTGCTGTTTATCAGGTGACTTCTATTTAAGTGACCCACAGTTCCAATACCTTTGGACACTGCTTGATCTTCTGATCTTACCTTGGAATAACTCTGAGCACAGTCTTGTGTTTTCTCACTCTGAGTCTGTGTAGATCAGTCGGTCTCCACATTCTCAGAGGACAGATCCAATGAATGAGAAGTCAACTTTTGGAAGCTTCACATTCCTCTCTCTGTTATGACTAGAAATTCCTTCAGCAGCTTCAATCTGTGAAGTCTCTCCCTTCTGCTCTTCAGGAGATGAGTGACATAGTTCCCAGTGGAGTAGAAAATTTTCCTCATAAAGGGGTATGAGGCCAAGCCAGAGCTCATGATGGAAATGTTCCTTTCCTTTGAAGCTTGATAATGGCTGTCTCAAATGTTTGTAGGTTAAAAGCTACTGTTCCTTCCAGAAACTATGAAAAAAGTAGACCAGGCAGATCATCACGGGTTCATTTTCTAATCCTATCATTCCAAAGCAGGTTTTAAGTTTTCTTTTACCTCTTTATTTACTTATGTATAATGAGTATTTTGTCTGTGCATGTTCACCATTTTTATGCAGTTTAGGCTGAGTTCAGAATGGGGTACCATACGCTGAGGCTGCTGTGACCCAGTATGAAGGGGCTCGGGATCAAACCCAAATCCGCTGGAAGAGCAGATGGTCCTCAGCCACTGGTCCATCTTTCCAGCTAGCTCTCCAAATCTATTACAATTAATCTGAGAAAATGTACCTGGTAAGTGGGGCACTGTGCAAGCCTTTCACTTACCGAGTCTTTAGTTACCTGTCTCAGAGCCATGACTAATGCCTGAAGCGCTGAATCATATTGACATTTGTAAGTCTGTTGGCTATATTAAAGTCTTGGAAAGTAACACCTAAATTTCTTTCTTCAGTATGAAATAATCACACATTTCTATTTCAACTGGTATTTGTTGCTATTGTAATAATTAAATGATAATTCTATCTGAACATCCAATTTAATTGAACTGTAATTAGTCCTGTTTAGTACTACCATGCAATTCAGCATAATTACTTTGCCTTAAGAATTTTTCTATTCTCCTTCAAACTGCTCATAAATAATAAAAAAAAAATGGTTACTCATAAGTGGGAAAATGCTGAAGAAGTAGTTGAAGGGTGAGTCCTGAAAGGGGATCAGATGACAACAATATGACTCTAAAGATACATGGCATCAGCACAATGTATGTGGATTATCTTCACCTGATTGGTACATTAGATAAACAATTTATTACATCCATGAGAAGATGAATACAAAGAACTTGGGTAAGAATAGAGAACTTAAATATTAAGCTGGGTTCAAAAGGTAGAACAATAAAGGAGCAGCCAGAAAAATAAGGTCATCAAATTACATGGAAATATGACTTTATTGTGCCAACCCTGTTCATCTCACCTTTTGATTCTTCAAGGGAAACAAGGGGGGGGGAGGATATTACTGCAGCTTTAAATGGTATTAAACAGTATTTTCCACTTGTGTATCTCTCAGAATTATTTTTCACCACCCATTGTCCTGAAGGGTAAGAAATAAGCTTGTGTCTATGCTGAGAGTAAACATATGTTAAATTAGAACATAGCTGCTCTTGCTAGAATTATGGATGTGTGAATGGAAGAATAAAACACAGAAGACAAAAGTTTACTAGTTTACTGTAACAATAAACAATATATTTTAGAAGACATTTTGAAACTGTGGCTCTCAAACTTATTATTTTGAGGTTTTATGAAATGAGTTATTTATTTGTTATGGTTTTCAATACATATGTGTCTGTATATATTTGTGTGGTCCCTGTGTGTGTGTATGTGGCGGTGGGGGGTTGTGTGTGCATGTATGGTGTGTGTGCGTGTGTGTGTGTGTGTGTGTGTGTGTGAGAGAGAGAGAGAGAGAGAGAGAGAGAGAGAGAGAGAGAGAGGTACAGAGACAAGGGGGAGAGAAAGACAGATATATATAGAGAGATACAATAAAGGAGATAGAGAGGGAAGATACATACTTTTAACTTTGTAATTAGATCCACATGACTTTCTATGCATGCAGAAGTAAAACTTAAACATTAAAAATATTATTTGATTACTTACACATTGTTTTAAATTCATTTTACTACTTAAAATATTGAACACTTACTTTCATTTTATTGATTAAATTTGTTATTGAAATTTCATATTTTTATATAGTATTTCTGATTATTGTTTATCCTTTTTTCAACTTAATACAATCATGTTATATTGAATTAACTTAAATCAGTATATTTTTACATACTAATAGGTATAGTTTATGGAAATAATGATAACCAGCCAGACCAATAATATATAAAAGAAATCCAGTGTGGCCCCATGAGGAGAGCAATAATACCAACCAACCAGAGCTCCCCAGGGTCTAAACCACCAGTCTGGGAACACATAAGGAGGGACCCATGGCTCCAGCTGTATATGTAGGGGAGGATGGCCTTGTCGGGCATAGGTGGGAGAGGAGATCCTTGGTCCCATGAAGGCTGGACACCGAGTGGGGAAAAATTCAAGGGTGAGTCGGTGGGAATAGAAGGTAGGTGGAGGCACATTCTCATAAAAGCAGGAGGAGGGGGCATGGGATAAGGGGTTCCTCTGTGTGGGGGAAATGGGATAAGGGGATAAAATCTGAAATGTAAATATAATATCCAATAAAAAATTAAAAAAAGAAATCCAGGCACTAATAAAGAATATGAAGGTTTTTTTTTTTTTTTTTTTTTTTCTAAATCACAATGTTAGGCTCATACATCTTGTTTATTAACTGTGTCATCATTATCCCTGAGAGGCTAAGAACTATTGGGTCAGTTTCCTTGAAGACAGATGTTTTGGAATCACAGGTCAAATGATTACTAAGGAAAAACTTAGAAAAGTTTTCCGTGCTGAAGACTACTTTCATCAGAAAGGCTACTGCAAAAAGAAATCAACCTTACTCTACACAAAAAATGAAATCCCTGAGATTGAGGACACATGAGAAGAATATAAGATGAATTATCATGCAATGGTGAAAATTCTAGTCAATTTTGTTTCACAGGTGTCATTGTGTGAGAAAGCACACAGTGGACACTTCTCAGTTTAACTTGATTCAAAACAGAAAAAAAAATGGGTTGTATTTCATGCATGAAGACATAGTGGAAGTTGTGTTATGGTGACATTCAGTGCAAAAGAAGTCTTCAAAGAAAATGAATGTGTTCTCCAGCACTCATCTCATAAAAGTCAAAGGAACTATTCAACTTCAGTCATCCAAACAGACAGGACAGTGAAAGTCAAATCCAGTTTGTGAATTAGTCTACTTAATTCCCTTGAGAAATTTAAGAATTTACATCTCATATGAAACTCAATAATATTTCAGAAGTCATTTTGCAACTTTCCAAGTGAGAAAAATTATTTTAAGTGTTCAAGGACAAGCAGCCATGATCAATTTTTCAGGATCATTAAGTTCTCTTCCCTATAGTATTAAATGAACTTTATCCTTTCCGTAATTCCACTACAGTAAAAAGAAATGAAATTTGATGATAAATATACTCATGGATAAGCATGTGACCCTATCATTTAATCTGCTGCTTGAGTTGAAGCACTCTAACTATTTACATTCTAAGTCTTCCTTCTCTGTGGAATACCAGAAGTGCAATCCTTATTTCACTTCCTTTATGTTTAAAGCAGTCTGAATCCCTTGGCAAATCTTTACACATGTGTTTGGAGCTTTGAATAATTTGAAACAAACCACTTATTTTCTAGTTCTGTTTATATATTAGGAATATTTGCCAGCATTAATCACACACATAAAGGGAGACAAAGATAATATATACATGTGAAAATAATCTATTATTATGAGTAATATAGAAGCACATAAAATATGCATTATACATAGCCAAATATATTTAGGTGAATGCTATATTAATTTAATACAAGTTACATATATGCATAAATAAGTATGCATGCAGGTAAGAGCATAACCATTAGTATGAGACTATGGTATAATACAGAGTTTATTAAGTGTGTGATTCTAGGAATCGCAATTATCTGTATTTTTTAAAGAAAATATAGGGCCGGGCAGTGGTGGCGCATGCCTTTAATCCCAGCACTTGGGAGGCAGAGACAGGCAGATTTCTGAGTTCGAGGCCAGCCTGGTCTACAGAGTGAGTTTCAGGACAGCCATGGCTACACAGAGAAACCCTGTCTCAAAACAACAAGGGCCTGCTGAGACATCCCCTTCTCCCATACCTCAATATACCCCGATAGAAAATACACCCTCTCACCTTATCTTTTTTATAGACATATCAGAGAGAGAGAGAGATTGAGAGAGAGAGAGAGAGAGAGAGAGAGAGAGAGAGAGAGAGAGATACTGTGCTGATAACTTGGGTTTAGATAGACATTTAGGGTTCATATGTCTAAGCACAACTAATTCTCCTTTTCTTGGCAGTATTTTTGTTTTGTTTTGTTTTTAGCTCTTCCTTGACTGCTGGTGTCCTTTGAAATTTCTGAAATACCCTTCCTCTTCTAATAATTTTCCATCGTATTAGAAATGTTAAATTGTTAAATTAGGGGCTTGACTCAAGATTTAGAGTTCATAGAGCATGAGTGCCAGAAAGATTTGAAGAAGCAGAGTGTTAGTGAGGACTGCTGCTAAATAGTGTCTTCTGGACATCACAGGGTTGATATACACTTGAATGTCAACAACATGGCTACCTACACAAGACTTGCACAGGAACCACCAAGTCAATATCCATGTTGGATGAGGTAGAAGTGCCCACAGGCTCCATGGCGAGTTAATGACTGCAGACAGTCAAAGCTGATGTGGATTAGAATATCAGATTTTCCAGAGTGTTGGTGCTCCTGACAGTTGCTCAAACCACAGCGGCCAGCCCTATGTGCATATAGGCAAAACAGATTAACATCAATGTGTTGTAGACTGAGCATGGGAGGAAGGAAAGGAGAGATGGAAAAAAGCGAGAAAAAAATAAATGAAGTTGGAAGGGTAGTGAGGGGAACAGACTCAGAAGTCGAAAGGGGAATAAGTAGTGAATTTGATCAGAATAAAATGTATTTATGCAGAAAAAAATAATTCACTCTGAAAAGCTCACTTAAGGACAAGTTAGATATAACAGAGGCAAAAACATCAATACCAAACTATTAGAATATGAAGTTGTGGATCATATTTCTTCACTTACACTGAAATTTCTTTTTTGGGGGGTATTATATTTACATTTCAGATTTTATCTCCTTACCCCACTTCCCCCTACCACCCAGAAACCTCCTATCCCATCACCCCTCCTCATGCTTCTATGAGGCTGTGCACCTGCCTACCCCCAGCCCCCACTCCCCCCTCCCCACCCTTATAGACCCCCCCCCCCACTCTGTGTTCATCCTTTATGGGACCAAGAGTCTTCTCTGTCTACCATGCCAGAAAAGGCCATCATCCACTTCATGTACAGCTGGAGTCATGGGTCCCTCCCTATGTGCTCCCAGGCTGGTGGTTTAGACCCTGGAGAGTTCTGGTTGGTTGGTATTGTTGCTCTCCTCATGGGGTCACAAATCCTTTCTGCTCCTTCAGTCTTCTCTCTAACTTCTCCATTGGGAACCCTTGATCAGATCAGTGGTTGGCTGTGAGCATAGTCCTCTGAATGTGTCAGTTTCTGACAGACCTCTCAATTTGTCAGGTATTTTATTTTTACTAAAGATGAATGAAGCTGGTGTGTACTACTTTCTGTATACTTCTCAGTGTTTAACAAGAAAAAAAGTAGCTAATATGTTATCAGAATATAAATTAATTGACAAAAGGGTCAAAATGTCTCCTGTAAAAATGTTAAATTTCTAATTCAAAAAATCTCTGAATTTATTTTTGACATTTAAAGAAGAAATTAAGTTTATAGATAAAGTTAAAATTGATAGTCAAATTAATTAATTAGTTAGTAAAAAGCGATAGACAACTAACTATAATAGATACTCTTAATCTGGGTTGCCTAGATTTGTAATGGTAATTGCAAGGATCTTCACAGATAAAGACAGAAAACAGAAGCGGAATCTCATTGGGCTGAGTACATTACAAGATTAACAAAATCAGATTTTTCACTAAAAATCTCCACACAATACTGTGAATATATTAATTTTTTAATCCAGTATACTCATTTTAGACAGCCAATATCCATAACTAGGTCCAATAACATAAATTACTGACATTTTAACTGAGTAATCTAGTATTTCTTACATCAGCAACAGAAAATAATTCCAGCAAGCCTTACATGATTGTATAATCATGACATACTCTTCTACTTCAGAAAAATAAAAGCAAATTGCCAAATCTTTGTGAGGTGTGGGAATTTCTAACACTTTTATCGAGATAGCCAGGCTAACATAATGAATATTCTTATCAAAAAGGCATCAAAATTTAAGCACCTAACATTCTTGTTTGAAAAATTACTGATTAATAATATTAATTTATTAATAGTATAAATGGTGAATTAATCATTTTCAAAATAGATAATGAAATGCCCATATCTTGATGATTTATTCAAATAATATTGTAAATGCAAATTTTTATATTAGTACATTTTATCTCAAATGGAGCTATATATTTCCATGGATATATATATATATATATATATATATATATATATATATATATATATTTGTAAGATGAATGGAGGCAACTGACTACAGAAATACACAAACACATACATATATAATTAAAATTTTTCTCATACATATATGTGTGTGTTTAAGTGCGTATGTCTATGTCTGTGTCTGTGTCTATGTCTGTGTTTCCATGTGTGATACATGCATGTTTGCACATTTATATGTGTGACTAGGTGCAACACTATTTGAAAATAAGAAAGAGAGATGTTGATGTCCATTGTCTACATGTATCATTTCCAGGTCTCTCACCAACTCATCTGGCTACTGAAAAAACTCTTCTCTCTGGTTCTATAATCCTAGGAATTCAAGCATAGTTGTCCATATCCAGATTTTACATGGGTGCTAGAATAGAAATTCAAGGCACCATGCTTGCACTGCTTATTTTTCTCATTGATCCATGTCTCCAGTCCTAAGCTTATGTTTCTCTGTCTTATTTTACTTCATAGTATTGCTGGTTTGCAATTTTTACCCATATTTGTGATTCCCTTATCTATCCTTATATCTACTGTCCTCTATCCAATTGCATGGCAATTTATTGACTCACTGTACTATAGTAACTTATAGTTTGTATAAGTTTCAGTAATTACTTGGGACATTATTATGAATGTAGTATGAGAGTGTTTAGTGACTATCTGGAAGAACAGACACCACAACTGTATCTTGTTGTCTCTACTAGATGCCCAGTACTCATTTTTTTTCAAATAGATACTTGGGATTGGAGTGGTTTACATGAGGGCTAATGCATTTATAATTTTTTGTTTGTAATGCATGCTGACTTTTCCAAAGTAGGGTTACAGAGACTCTGGAACAATTATAACTATAGCTTCTCCTCCAACTAGTTTTCTGCCTTTTAATATAGCTTTAGCCCATCTGCATGGGTCACATTGTATTTGCTACAGAGTTTGTTATAATAAAAAAGTATTTTACCTGTATATATACACATATAATTTGTTTCTATAATATCTATTTATATTAAGAACTATAATTATCCAATTATTAATATTATTTTATATTCAGGAAAGTCAAAGCTATTCATATAAAGCTTATAACTATATTTGCCCAATTTTATCTAAATCACATTTCTATGTCAAGTCCTCTAGACAAGCTCTAGTAATTGGATATTATCACTGGATGTTCACACATATATCCAAATGCAACGTACAGACGACAACATTGTGTACAAGGCAGATATTAACATATATGAAGATTTATTAAGATAACAAGCCTTTTCTAGAGAATGAGACAAGCCATGATCCTTTTTTGTTGTTGTTTTGTATGTTTGTATTAAAGGCCCTCTGCAACTATTTTCTTTTTATGCACAATAAAAATTTTAAACATCAGATGGGTCCCAGGAAACAATTGTTATTGTTGAAGAGAATGGTTTAGTTTAAACTGCCATGAATTTTTATTCATCAAATTGCATAACATAGAGACATTTAAAAAAGCTTGTGAAACCAAGAGACACATTTATAATTGATTCTTAATGTTTAAGAAATTAACCTTATACACAGAATGCCTTCAGATTAAAATTAAGACATTTTCAAAAGTTAAATGCTTACATTACTACAGTAGTTGTAATAAATAATAAATTATCTTACAAAAAATCCTAAAATTATCTCCAAAATCTAAGAATTGAAAATATAACTGTTGCTTAACCTAAGTGTAGATTCTACCTATATTCCTCTACATGTCAGGGTAGCATTAAAGCTCAGTTCTGGTTCGGGAATACATGCTGATTATTCACATGTCAGATTTTCATTAACATGAAATCCAATATTCTGATTCTCCAGAGCCAGGAAATTAGACAGGAAAACACTGTAAAAATGTAATCCTAAATATTGTATTTTTCATTTTATAGGCTAAACCTTGGACACTCAAGGGGCCATTTCCTAAAAGCAGGAACTATTTGAAAATGTGGGGATTGAAAGTTTAGAGATTAAGAGAATGTACCATGAGACTTGGATGACAGTGAATCCTCTGTTCTCAGTCCCCTAATCAGCATTTGGACAAAACTTAGGGCAAGGTAAGGAAAGGAATGGAATCTGTTAAAGTTATTTGTTATATTTTAGTGCTGAGAAAATGGGGGGATTAAAATGACAGGGTTCACAGTGGAGGAATGAGACCACCTTCTGACCTTCAAAAATTTTGACTAAAACAAATGTAGGGACAAAAAGGGAGCAGAGTCTGAAGGAAAAGCCATCTAGTGATTGGCTCAACTTGGGATTCATCCCATTGGCATCCCATTGACACTATTACTGATGCAATGCTGTACTTGTAGATTCTGTCATGACTGTCTTCTCAAAGAATCTATCAATCTGACTGAGACAGAGGGGATACTTACAGCCAACCTTTGGACTGAGGTCAGGAACCCCTATGGAAGAGTTGGGGGAAGGATTGAAAGAGCTGAAGGGAATGGCAACCATATAGAAAGAACAGCAGTATCAATTTACCAGAAACCCTCAGAGTTCATGGGTCCATGGCCTCAGACACATATGTAGGACTGATTTATCTGACCTCATTGGGAGAGGATGTACCTAATCCTGTAGAAACTTGATGCCACAGGTAAGTGGGATGCTGGGAGAATGGATGAGGTGGGGGTGCATGGGTGAGAGAAAAGGGTTGGAGAGCATTCTCTCAGAGGCAAAGGGTAGGTAGGATGACATGAAGAACTCTGGGAGAGGGGACAAAGAAAAGGGGGTAACATTTGGAATGCAAATAAATAAAATAATTTAATAAAAATGACACTAAATATCTAGAACTCTTAAATATGGTTCATAAATTTTGAACGCCCTAGGGCCAGGATTCTTGGGAGAAAAGAAACAAGCAATATGTTTCATTTTTACCTATAAGCCTGAAGTGATGACACTGAAGTCTGAGAGAGGAATGAAGAGTAATCTTGCTGATGTTATGGGAATTCGTGATTTTATTGCAGAAATTATGAACATTGTAGGAGTCTTGAGAATATCATCCAGAAATATAGTCATATCATCAAAAGAATGGTAATTATATTTTGTATGCTTCATATGTCAGACAAGATACCATATTCATAGATCCTAGCAAGCAAGTTTTATGGGACAAAGAAAAATACTGTAGCCAATGATGCTGGTAATGAAGTTACAACTAGTTCTTAATATTGAAGTGGTCATATTGGCTAGAATTGAAGTCACTGGACAGAGAAAAATATTCAAAGAATAGCAACTATGCACTTGGAGATACCATCTTAAAGCTTGATGTTGCCTAACAAGGAAATGTTTTCTGTTCTCCCTGAGAACTGCACATTTACCAACACACCACAGATGACAATCAGCATATAAAGTATGTAGACCACCTTAGGAAGAAAGAATGTTAACAGAGTGGATTTCATTAGACCCAACCTTGAATCAGGGAGGATAGATTCTCATATTTCCAGAAATGACTCCTATCTACTCACCTTCAGTTATAATAAAATGTTAAAAATTGTCTTCAGTATAATTATTTCCTTAGAACTTAACATTTTGAAATTAATACACATCTCTTGCATCCAAAACAATCTCAACCTGTTGGAATGCCAGTCAAATAGAATATCTCATTTGGTATCCAGCTTATTTATTGTCTTTGCCAAATTTTAACTTTCTTCTATTTCTTCTATTGAGAGAGCTTTCTGAAGTAGTGATTCTTTGTTATAAATGTGTTGAATTAGTCATACAAATGATGAAATTCATTTCCCTAAGTGGTTGATTTATGGCTTCTGGATCATTATACTGAAATCTTAGAATTCCAGAGTTTTCAAAGCTGTATATTCCATCAATAAGAGTTTAAAATGAAAATAATAAAATTCTTGATGGATTTATGCCCAGCTGGACTATATATTGGCATCACTTAGTAACTAGTGAATGGCCTATAAGAACAAGGAACTCTAATGGATTTACTAATATCTTGTGTTACCTACCTAGTCTTTTCCTAGGAGAGATGAAGAAGCACTTGAGCTCATCTTAGAAACATCTAATGAAAGTAATTTTGTAGTTTGGAGATTGCCAATGCCTTGTTGACTACATACTTTTCACCAGTTTAATATCAGAACTCTTTATAAACATCACGTTCTCGAAAATATATTTCTTCGTTTCCCTAAAGCAAGTCATGCTATGAATTGTATTTAAATAAAAGACATGATACTAAATAACTAAGTAGTTTCTCTATTTCTTTAACGTTGTAGTTTAATGTTTTAAAAAGGATATAGAGCTATGGACTTTAGAAGTTTATTGAATGAGTTTCCTGTCTCTAAATGCTGGATGCTATTTTCCACTGCTACCTTCTAATGCACTAGGAATATTATCTGTGTGGGCTTAAGAAAGAAGTACTGCTAAACGGTCAAATTATAAGATCTAAATTTAAACTAAATAACATACTTTATTTTCACATTGGATAAAATAAAAAATAGGTTGCCTTCTTCCACTTAGTGGTAAACAGCAACGAAGAATCTTGTTTTTCTTTTTTTTCTTTTTTCTTAACTGTCAGAGTAGGAAACATGTGAAGTTCTCATAAATGGAAATTACCTGCTGAGGAAATCATCTCCCTTGACTTAAAAGAGGGTATTAACGCCTCTGTCACTTCACAGGGAGGTGACAATTAAAGGAGCAAATGTAGAGTACTTAGCTATCTAGCTTCCAGACTTACAATTTCAAGAGTTAAGGTTGTTTTCTGTCAAGTGGAGAGGAGTTGTATACTCATCAATCATAGAAGTTCTTGTCAAGGTTAAGTTAATTCTGGACTTTGGTTTCCTGGAAGAGCCAGTGAATAATGTGTGGATCAAAATTCTATGTTTTAATCACCATAAAATAAATTTATTTCTCAGAACAATATTATATGGCTTGTGGATGAGAATAATTTTTTCAACAAAATGATCTAAGAAGGAATAAACAAAAAAGAACACACTTCTATAATATTTAAAACACAGATATGATATTCCTGGCTATATACAGTCACTATAAATGTATTACACATATTGATGCATATTTTTCAGGTTTTAATATTTATGAGTCATTATTGGTGACTTGGACAGTTTACTTTACAAAAACAAAACTCACGGAAATTTGAATTGATATATTGTTTCTCTATTAACAAATTTCTCTAAATCTCATAAAAACCTATAAACTCTTTCACACAACACTGCAACTCACTTCTAGATTTCACTGACCCATTGTCAACAGTAGAGTAGAGGACTCTGGTTTCTCTCTCTCTCTCTCTCGCTCGCTCGCTCGCTCGCTCGCTCGCTCGCTCAAATTCTGTTCATAACTATATCATGTTTCTTCCATGATTTCTTTTTCTACTCAATGCTATAAGGCGATAACCATAGAGAAGATGACGTTCCTTGAGCAATCTTCAAGTGCTTTGGTTCTTTAAAATTCCACTCTTATTGAATCAGCTTCCAGAAATGTCCCTTGAAGACTGGTAAAAACTGACCTTCATTTTTTTTAACTCTGCTTAGGAGAAAACTGGTCTGACTAACCATTAGCACCAAGATGATATAATTTCATCACCTTATTTTAATTATTTTTTGATAATTTCCTACTCTTTTCTCCTCCCAAAACCTCCCATATACCCCTCTTTGCTCTTTCAGGGCCTCATTACTTAAATTGTTGTTTTATCTATATACTTATATACTTACTCCTAAATATAACCTATATTTATATACTCTGTATATTATTGTTTATATGTATGTTTTCATAACTGACCACTTGATATATAGTTTCAATGTACAATGCTCTGGTTTCAATACTTATGAAAATGCTTATCTAGTATCTGTTTGCACTTAATATTTTCAGTCATGGTTTGATGTTAAAAGGTGTTAGAGCCAAAAGTCTTATTGTTCTCATTAATGTACAATATAGTGTAGCTGAGAGAAATTAGAATAAACACCCTTGAAAAATAATTTATTTTGTTTATATAAATATGTTTAGAGTAGGATTCCCACTATGGCATCACTGACATTTCCAATTTTGACTTGCCAAGTGTCTTACTGTGGGATGTTGATCTATACATAGCATCATTCACACCTTTCCCAGTTGTAACAACTAAAAGTGCTTTCCTGAACATTCCAAAGTTCTTGAAAGGCAAGTATTTTCCAACTTTCAAGTGTTAATCTATAGAGTGTCAAACAAATAGAACTGTTTCCATAATAAATAGTATACTCTGCTTTACTTTAGAAAATTTTAGTATTAGTTACTTACTTGTATTTTTGCCACAATTAATATAAAAAGAAATACACATGTTCAATATATTTAAAAAAAAACAGCATTTGATTTTATAAAATAAGATACCTCAAACATCATTTAGGAGCAAATTTTCTATATTTGTGTCAATGTTCAAAATATCAAGCCTATTTTAAATTGGAAAAGATACAAATAAAACATTCAGTATACTTCACTAAGTCATCTGTAAACTCTTCTCAGGACTGTTTATTTTTTGTGCATGTAACATTCTGAAACGATCAGAAGTATGCATAAGTACTTAAATATTTCCACTTCATAGTTTGTATCACAGCATGGATTTTTAAGGTGACTTCTGTCTTCTACACATGGTTGAGTATGGTTTCAAGTATTTTAAGTATTCTAATTAGATTTTTAAAAGGAGTATTTGCCTTGTAACATAATCTTTCACAATTAACATTTTATTATTTGATGTATGGACATGTACAATAATATATAATGCAAATGGTTTTACACTTGTATTCAAATACTTATAAGAAAACTTCTTCATAACAAACATTTTACTATGCTCTAGAGAAAAGCATAGAATAAACTGAGGGCTTACTTTAAAAGGTTACTACTTTGGTATACAAAAGAGAGAGGATTGAATCTGTTTTGGGAATATGGCATAACAAATGCTATAAGATGAGTAATCAAAGGCATATAGAAAGATACAAAAATTCATTTTATATATTCATCCAAATCAATTAAAATTATAATACATTAAATAAAAGGAAAATAAGAAAATGGCTATTTAAAATTTAAAAACATTTACATAGCACTGGAGAAAATCAACTGAGTGGAGAGAAAGGCATGAAACAATAGAATTGTGCTGTTTATGCGTAATTAATAGTCAGATATAAAAAATTTCATTAAAGAAAAAATAAAATCATTATTATTATAGAAGAACAAACAGAAACAACCTAAATAATAAGGGTTGGTATGTGGTTAGGATATTTGGTACATATAAACAAGGGAGGATTATTATTCTTTCATTAAAAATAATATCTCCTTTGTCATTTGTATCAGTGTGGACAGAACTGGAGAATGTTTTATTAAATCAAAGCAAAAGAAGAAAAAATTAAATGAAAACCAGTGTCAGAGTCTACACTTCTGTGGGACACATACTATGAGAGAAATTAAGTAGAGATGCGTGAGCACTTGAGGTTGAGAAGCGAAGATCGGAATGGTCAAGATTGACGGAAAATGTTGATGGATATGTATTGTTTACGTGTGCACAAGAACAGATGTTTTTGTTTGTTGTTGCACAATTATGTGCTTCAAAATAAAAAAATGCACTGAGCACCTAAAAAAAAAAAAAAAAAAAAAAAACTGGAGAAAAGTAGTTTCCATTTTTACTATAAAGGAAATTAGTATAGAGGAACTCTGAGAGACTCAGGAAATATCATAGAAGAGAGTTAAAAAATAATAAAGAAGGTAAAATATAGGTCTGGGAGATACCGTCTTAATGGGCACAGCAGCCATAAATTAGAGCTTCTGTGGCTACCATTGCTAGACCTGTACAAGTATGTCTCCAACAGCATCCAATCGTGGATACAGAAGCCCGTACAGCCCTACTTCTTATAACTCAACTATTGGTCAAAGGCAGATTTAGGCAAAAGAGTAATTAATGTCTTTTGATGTCCAAAAGTTAGCTTTATATACATGGTCACAGAGATAATCCACATTAAAATTAGTCCATCACTAAACAAGAGATCTTGAACATGAAAAAAGAAAATGAGGGAGGAATAGGGAAGGTGAAAGAGGAAGGACAGAGGTCATTAAAACTGAGAGACTGCAGCATGATATAAGAGGATTATGTATCTAAAAGAACTGCAGGGACAAAAATGGAGAAGAGACTGAGGGAAAGGCCATCCAGAGACTGGGGATCAACCTCATGGTGAGACACCAAGACTTGATACTATTACTGAAGCTATGTGCTTACAAACAGGAACCTTCCATGGCTGTCCTCTGAGTGGCCAAACCAGCAACTGATTGAGACAGACAGAGATACTTACACCCAACCATTGGACTGAAATTAGAGACCCCTGTGGTTGATTTAGGGAAAGTCTGGAAGAAGCTGAGGAAGAGGGGTAATCGACCCCATATGAAGACCAGCAGTCTCAACTAACCTGGACCCCAGAGATCTTTCAGACACTGAGACACAAACCAGGCAGCATACATTACAGGAGCTGGTCTGAGGCCCTGGACATATATACAGCAGAGGACTGCCTAGGCTGGCCTCAGTCCGAGAAGATGCCCCTAATCTGGGAGAGACTTGAGGCCCCAGTAAGGAGGGAGGAATTTCGGGAAGGACCATCCTATTAAAGACAAGGGATAGAAGAAATGGGATAAGGAACAGTGAGAGGGGGCCAGAGAGGGTGGCAATGGCTGGATTGTAAATAAATAAAATAATAATTTTAAAAATGGGGAAAAATTCCATGTCAATTTTTTAACAGCTGAGTAATACTCCATTGTGTAGATGTACCATGTTTTCTTTATCCATTCTTTGGTTGAGGGACAACTAGGTTGTTTTCAGTTTTGAACTATTATCAATAAAGCTGGTATAAACATTTTAAAAAGTGGATTATGTATGTTTGAAATTTTAAAAGAAAGAAATTAAGGAACATAAGTAATAGTCCAGAATTAAAGAGCACTGACTACTCTTCCAGAGGGCTCAGGTTTGGTGTCCAACACCTACAAGATTGCTCACACAGGTCTATAATTCTAATTTCAGGGGGTTTGATGCCTTATTCTCTCTTTAAGGCTCTGCTTTCATGTGGTACAAAGACATGTGTACAGACAAAACTATTATACCCATAAAATAAAATGTAAGTAAATAAGTTTAAGTAAATTTAAAATGGTCAAATGTTTCAGAAAACAGATATGATATGTTTAACCTTACTTCTGCATTATATAAAGTACTTATATTAAAATATTAGCTAATACTGTATTACTGTATGGACTGTATACCTCACTTACTAACAAATATTAAAATATATAAAAATGATTACATTATTTCCCACTCATTTGTTATTTTAGATGCTTTTAGTACATAGTTTATAAAATACAAATTAATGAAAATTTGGCCCAAGTATTTTACAGGCATCATGCCAAACAGGTGCTCTGTATTGTGACTTCAGTATTCCTGACCAGAATGTTTGGTTTTGGATATTTGTTATGTGAAGGGATGGACATATGTAAAGACAGAAGTTTAGAGCTATGGACTGACATTTTGACTTTGCTGAACACTTCGAGCTGGATCTGATGGCTCTACCTGAAGGAACTTTCCAGTATTACCAAAAAGCAAAACCTGCCTTGCTGAATCAAAAGCAAATCATAACCATGATGAAATATGAATTAACTGTTTTGGTTTTGGTTTTGTTTGTTGTGGTTTTGGTTTTTTGTGACAGAGATTCTCTGTGGAGCCCTGGCTGTCCTAGAACTCACTCTGTAGACCATGCTGCCCTCGAACACACAGATTTTTCCCTTTGTTTTTACAAAATGCCAAAACCAGGAAGCTTACATTGTTTCTGTCTGTAATTGCCAACTTCTTAACATTTCATCCTAGAAAGACATCTAGAGGCTTACTGGAGTATAGGAATAAGAGAAGATAATTAAAGTTCTATGCATTTTGCTTCCCTATGACAATTACTGTATCCCCTGGAAAATGGAAAGTATTAGTTAATTTTATATTTCATCATTAGGAAAAGGTTGTTTCTTGGAAGAAATATAGAAATGGGGGAGAAATGGTAATAACTTAGTATTTTAATATGCTAACATGCTAAAACTGAGATAGCCAATAATATTTTTGTTGAAAGAACAAAGATAACATGTAAAATAATTCTTAGCAAGGAAAAAAATCTAAGCTTTTACTTTTATTTATTTTTAACATTCAAAGAAATGCTTCCATATAATTTTAGAGCTATCTCAAGAGATGCTTTTAGTATAACCAAAATAAAACTAAATACAGTGCACAGAATTGCCCCCCCTCAAAAAAAGCCTTGGAAAGTAATGTTTACAATTGCTCAGGTAGAAGTAATGAAGAAATGTGGCTAAATGGTTTTTCGTAGACCATCCTTATTTCCTTTCAGTCAGCTCCATATTGCATTGTTTTTATTAAATTAATGATACTCCAAGTAATCAGAAAATATGAAATGAACTAGCAATTTTCATTGTCATAAAAGAACTTTAATAATATTAAACTCACCTTTGTGATATTGTTTAAATTTCTGGAATAAAGGATCACCATAAACTCATTCCTAAAATCTTTTGTTTGTAAATATAAAACTATATATCCACATTTTATGTTATTAGAAATTCTATCTTTTAACCCCATAAGAACCATATCAACTTACTGGATCACCCAGAGCTCCCAGGGACTAAACCACCAACAAAAGAGTATACACAGGGGGAGCCAGGACTCCAGATACCGAGGATGGCCTTCTCTGACATCAATGAGAGGGGAAGGAGTCTTGATGCCCAGGGTAGGGGGATGGTAGAAGGATGAGGTGGGAGTGGATGAATGGGTGGAGAAGCACCCTCATAGAGTTAAAGGGGAAGGGAAAGAGGGGGGATGGAATGGATGGAATGGGTGGTTGTGGAAGGATAACCGGGAAGGGGGATATCATTTGAAATGTAAACAAATAAAATGACTAATACAAAAAAAAAAATCTCTCATTATGAATGATTTACAAAAGCAATCTCTGAAACCATAAAAATTGTATTTGAATGAATAGTAATTGCAAAAGTTGTATAAAATAGTTATCAGTTTATCATTCAACATTTTTTTTCTAATTTTGTCTCCCTCCCTACCTTGAACCAGAGAGACTAAACCTCAGCTTTTCTATGTTTATGCTCCAAATCATTTCTGTTTTCGTGCCAGCCATGGAAAGGGCTCAGGCTTTAATGTTAAGCAATTTGAGGCTTCAGGGTAGTTTTCTGAGTAGCAGAACTTTTCATCTTCTTTTAAATCTTTATTAAATTATTTTATTTATTTACATTCCAAAAGTTATCCACCTTCCCGGTCTCCTTTTCCTGAGATTTTTACCCTATCCCCTTCACTCATACTTCTGAGAAGGTGCTCTCTTACCCACCCACCTCCACCTCACCCCCACCAGCATTCCTTTTCCCTGAGACATTAAGTTCCACAGAATTAGGAGCATCCTCTCCCACTGAGGCCATACAAGGCAGTTTTGGGCTCCACACATGCCTGGGGCCAGGAACCAGCTCGCGTTTGCTCCTTGGCTTTTGACTCAATCTCTGGAAGCTCTGAGGGGTCCAGGTTAGTTGATACTGTTGTTCTTTTTATGGGGTTGCCACCCAATTCAGCTCCTTCAGTCTTTCCTCTTACTCTCCCATATTGGTCCCTGATATCAATCCAATGGTTGACTGTATGTATCTATATTTGTCTCAGTCAGTTGCTGGTCGAGCCTCTCCCAGAACAGCCACCCCTGGCTCCTGGCTCCATGAACAATATGGCCTCAGTAATAGTGTCAGGATTTGGTGTGTGTGCGTGGGATTGATGCCAAGTTGAGCTGATCACTGGATGGCCTTTTTTTCAGTCTCTGCTCCATTTTTTTCCCTGCATTTCTTTTAAACAAGAACAATTGTGGGTTAAAAATGTTGAAGATGGATGGGTGGCCCACTGCCTCAACTGAGGGCCATGTCTATCTAACTAGTGGTGGTCTCTTCAGGTTCCATCTCCCCACAGTTAGGCATTTCAGCTAATGTCATCCCCATTGCCAGACCCAAAAGGACATGCATGCTTTGTACTCACTGATCAATGGATATTAGCCCAAAATTTCAGAACACCCATGATACAACTCATAGACCATAGGAAGTTTAACAAGAGGGAAGGCCCAAGTGTGGATACCTGAAAGTCACTTAGAAGGGGAACAAAATATTCACGGGATGCAGAGGGAGGGAGGAACTAAGTGGAGAGAGGAGGGGGGAGGAGAAAATAAGGTGCAGAATCAGGTATGGGGAGAGACAGGAGAGATGCCCAGAGGGCCAAGGGAATGAATTGAAATATGCAGCAATGGGGCATTGAAGGCAGGGTGAACCTCAAGGAAGTCCAAGAGACCTGCGATGTGAGAACTTTGCATCTTGAGAGAATCTCATAAAAAAAAGCCTGCATCTCTTTTTCCTCATTTGTAGAAATTCTTAGCCGACAGCAAGTTTTCAGCAAATAAGTTAAATAAGAACTCTAATAATAAATTAGGCTATAAAATTGTCTGAATGGTAAACAAGTAAAGTTGTCCTTCTAGTCTAACTTGAATGTAAATAAAATCTATTCAGTCTTAAACAACAAATTCATACTAACCCTTTAATATTTTGTGCATATTCTACTTGCCAATTATTACTTAAAGATTTATATCTATATTTTGTTATTCTTGATTTTACTGCCATGAAAAAACTCACTCATCAAATGACATATGTCTCCATATCCTCTAGTTTTGCATTTCTCTCTGTGCTCATGATTTTAATTCAGTATATCCCAAGGTGAATAAAAAAATCAAGAGTTGCATGTATATCTAATCTTTTATCAGCTATGTTCAAGCATCTTGTATTAATTTCTCTAAAACAGTCATAGTTTTGCCTGTAACAACTCCATCACTATTGTGTCCCAAACCCTTACATGTTCTCTACATTTTTTTCTATCTATAATGAAACCTAAAATTAACAAGTTTTCCATTTTCAGTCTATGATGTATTAAATCTTGTTTTAGTAACAGAAGAATATATATATATATATATATATATATATATATATATATATATATATATATCATTATTAGGCATTGACAAGTAAATTGACATAAAATTAGAGAACCGAGCCCTCACCTGGAACCCTACACTAGAGGAAATTAAATTAATAGAAAACAATGTTTAACCATAGCTTACATCAATATACATTCAGCACAGAAAACAATGATATACATTATTCTACCTGTGAGGTTATAGATTACAGCTTTCCCTGTCTATTTGACTCCTAGAACTGCCAGAGAAAATTACATACACTGAATTATATGGCATAAACATTTTTTATCTATCATGCTGCAGAAAATTAAAGCATACCATAGCCTTTGTCTTCAACATCATATTGGGATATGGTGTTTAACCAAAGAATTTCAGAGGCTCAAATTTTATTTCCTAGTACCACTTAGCATAGTGTGACTTTTCAAAAATACAGTTGGTCTCACTGAAAATCATAAGTCTCAGTCCCCAGTTAGTGGCCTGAAGATGTGCTGGTATCTTTAATAGGTATTCTGAGTCAAAAGAGTATTCCTCATTCTCTTGTGGTAATGGGTTAGCTGTTCTAGATATCCAAGACTTCTTCCTTTGAAAATGCCCACATGTCTTTCACATTGTTTTGCTTTGTTTTACTTTCTTATACATGGAAAGTACTTGAGTCTGACCAGAAGTTGAATGAGTGTCAAGGACATGCTCTCAAGCTTCAAGAACTGTAAGCTAAATATGTCATTTTTTATTTGTTTTTGCTTTGTTTTGTTGGATTTTTGTTTGCTCACTTGTTTGTTTTATACATTCTCCATCCTCATATATTTAGTTACAGAAGAAAAAGCAAACACATCTTGTATACATAAGAAAGATGTAGTCATGTATCTTTGTCTCTTTAATTATGGTAGAGAGAATTTGAGATACAAAACATGCCCAAAGACGCCTCAATTTCCATTTACAATTTTTTATTAATTTATTTATTACTTAGTATCCTATTTGCATCTCTCCTCCATCTTCTCCTCTCATTCCCATCCTTACAAATATCCTTCCATTATCTCCTCTCTTCTTCAGCAGAGAAATGGAAGCCCCCATTTTGGTTAACACCCCACTCTGGGACATCTAGTCCCAGTGGGACTAAGAATATCCTCTCCCACTGAGACTTGACCATGTAATAGAGTTAGAATGGGATCCATTGACAGGCAACAAAGTCAGAGACAGTACCCACTCCAGTTGTTAGGGGACCCACATAGAGACCAAGTTGCACATCTGTTAAAATGTACAGGGGGCCTTGGTCCAGCCCCTGCATGCTCTTTGGTTGGTGGTTCAGTCTCTTTAAACCCCCATGGGCTCAGGTAAGTTGATTCTGCATGTCTTCTTATGGTGTCCTTGACCCTTCTGGCTTTCTCAATTCTATTCCATACTATTCTACAAGAATTTCTGAGATCTGACTAATGTTTGGCTGTGGGTCTCTGCATCTGTTTCCATCAGTTGCTTGATGAGTCCTCTCTGGAGACAATTAAGTGAGGTTCCCATCTGCAAGTTTGCAAAGCATCATTAACAGTATCAGGGGCTGGTTCTCTAACATGTGGTAGATCTTAAGTTGGAGCAGTCATCGGTTTTGTTAGGGTCCAAGACTTGCTAAAAGATGACCCCCATATCAAATAATATGCAAAAACTAAGAGCCTTCACTCTGTAGAAATTACTAGAATGTGAGGGATCCACCATTTATTAAAATGGTGACAACCAACCGAGGTCGCAGGAAACTCTTCTATGCAGGGTTAGGGTAGTTTTCTGGAAGGGTTCATTAATCTCTAATATGGTTGACATAGCAGTTACATTAGTACACGTTAGAGTGGTTGCTATGTCGGTTCTACTATTTCTGGTAAGATATTGAAGAGCTGATTTAGCTTCAGCCTCCTTATCTCCTTTAGCTAGATGTCCCAGAAACTGACTCAGCCCTGGGCTTATCCTCTCTGTTGGTCAAATGTCAGGCCACTATTGACTAATGAATCATTGTCTGTGGCTCTCCTGAGGATCCTTGCCTGATTCTTTGGGAAACTAAAATTTAAGACCTAATATGGCTCTCTGTTCTAAAACAGACTGGGTTAAATCCTCTCAGTTGGCAATTCCATTAATCTTGTTCCATCTTTATCCCTGTACATTTTGTAGGAAGGACAAATTTGGGGCCATCTCTCAGACTAGCTGGAGAGCTGGGACAGGGAAGGCCAAGGGAGACTTTGGATGTGATCTTAGTTGAGATTCCTACCAGCAGGGCATGTGGAGACTAAAGTGACCACCAACCTTAACCAGGCAGGACTTCCAGTGGAGTCCAACCTACTCAAAAACAACTTCATTTAAAGTTTTAATTGAATTTTCCTTTCTAAGAATCTACAAAAATTGCATCTAATTTTTAAATTAGTTGGTGTGATTATAATTTTCAGTGAAAATATTTTTGGGCCATAAAAACCTATTTCTAAATTGATTTTCAGATCTTATGGTAGATATTACCATCAATAATAAAAGAAAGGGGTCTACCTTAATTGTTTCATATTGTTATACAAAATAACATACATTGGGGAACTCCTAATGATTTCTCTACATTCTTGATGCAGGTCAGGCCTAATATCGAGTCATTGAAGACTAGTTGGTTTCAAAGCACTTCAGATACTTTTTGATGCATGCTTTATTATGGAAGAGCAAGAGATTCTTTCTAAGCTGGTTTATAAAGGCAGTAATTCCCTTCCTTGAGGCTTCTATCTTCATGACCTCATCATTTCCCAACCCCTTACCTTGGGATTTAACTTTTGACTCATGCGTTTGAAAAAGCAGGACACAAACATTCATTCTGCAGAATGGCCTGAGCGCATTATTTGATAATCACTTCTACCCCATTGAAGAACTGCTTCCTCTTGTTATCTTCACTGCTGTTCTCACCTTAATTCTGTCTTTTGTCACCAATAATAGTGTTCAGTCTCCCGAAAACTCTGGCTGATAGAGGATTTCTGTATTGGCGGGGAAGGTCGGTAATAGATACATTCACACTTTAGCCAGAAAGAACAGAAAAGAATCTTCAAACTTTGCAATAAACAGAGCAATCTTCAGGGATCAAAACAGTCCCTCAGATCCAGAGCCAGGTGTCTTCCCCAATCTTAGTCTTACAACTTCCCAGCCATATCAGCTACTTACTCTGAGCAGGGAGTCTAGCTGTTCCTGCTGACAGATTCTGAGAGGAAAAAAGCCCAGCTGCTGCAGGCATACACTGTGTCTGCCAATTCCACAAAATAAAAAGAGGCTGATAAATAGCGTCCATGGGGTATTAATGGTTTTCTGCCTCTACTCTTTTCTATATTTTTCCTTGAATATTCATATTAAACTTTTTCCCTCAACACACACACACACACACACACACACACACACACACACACACACACACATATATATATATATATATATATATATATATATATATATATATATAACTGAGATCTTTGTCCTCTCTTATCATTCAGGTAGGTATGTCAGAATCAGAATTAGAGAGCCTCAAATCAACACATTTGATATTCCAACCAAGAGGAAAACACTGGGAATAGCTATAGTAAAGTATCCCTGTGCAGGGTAAAAGTAAAACAAACAAACAAAACATCATTGTTCTATAAGGATGGGCTGATTAAATTGGTTGCAGTATAACTCTTATAAATCATAATAGAGTCAGGCTTTTTTAAGGAGCAGAAAAGCAAGAGGCATTTTATATTTTCTGAAACTAATTATTAATACTAACTCTTCAATGACATTGCAGAAGACTTTGTTAACATTACTCTAATTCAGTATCCTTTGGGAGCACTGGAAACTCGAACTTTATAAGTCTATTCTTAATTTGAAGCCACAAAAACGAAAGTTGGGCTAACAAGATGGCCCAGTGGGTAAAAATGTCTGCAGTCAACCTTGAAGACCTGAGTTCTATCCTGGAACCCATTTGGTAAAACATAAAACACTCTTAAAAATTGTTCTGACTTCCACCACTATGACAAAAATACACACACACACACACACACACACACACACACACACACACACACACATATGCTAACACTTACTTTAGTAGACCTGCATACAAATAAGTAATAAAATCAAAATATAATTTAAAATGTCTGTATAGAAGACATTAAACTATGAAATGTTTCTTTTATAAAACACCTCAAAATATCTTTTAAGATATTTGATTAGTTATTAATTTTTAAAGTAATCTTAAATCAATTCAAGTATTCATTTACTAAATGAAAATAATGAAATGGACATAAGAAAAACAATAGAAGAATCTACTGTGAGAACTTATCTAATTATGTAAAATATCAGGAATATTCAACTGCCAAGATACATATAAATACAAACAATAAAATAAAATATAAAGAAGGAAACAAAGCATACTTGTAACAGCGGAATAGGAAAATTCTCCTAGAGTGTATATTATATTCTTTTTGTGTAAAAAAAAAAATGAAAAAATTCGTTCAAAACCTGAGAAACACTGTTAGAATTGACATTTACATTTAACTTCTCATCAACACTAAATGAGGTATTATGATTGTATCAGATCTAGAGTAAATGGTAAATGGATACTCTGATACTTTACCTATTTTGTGTCATTTTTCATGACTGTCAATAACTCTTCACATTTATGTATATAGTAGTTAGAAAATACTTGTACTTTCATATGGGAAACCCAAAATTGTAACAAGTCAATAAATAAAGGTTAACACTTATGATGGTTGATATTGATTGTGAATTTGTCATGCTCTAGAATTATGTAGAAGACAAACCTTTGGGAGTGATTATGATGCCATTTTTAGATTACTTTAATCAAGATGGGAAAACCCACCCTAAATATGAATAGCACTATTCTATTATCTGGCCTGGACACTTTACTGAATAAAAAGCCAAAAACAAGTTGAGCATCATCATTTGGGCTCCTTTGTTTCTGACTGTGAGAACCATGGAACTAACTGCTTTATATTCCTAAATCCACCCAAAATGTTGTGAATGGACTGTATTTCTCTTTAAGCCATAAGCCAAAACAAAAACTCTTTCATTTACTTAAATTTATCAGGTATTTTTCTACAACAACCAGAGAGAGAGAGAGAGAGAGAGAGAGAGAGAGAGAGAGAGAGAGAGAGAGAGAGAGAGAGAGATTAAATGTTAATTATATCAGACACTTTTTTTTACAAAATGCAAGTACGTATCTCTTTGCTTATTAAACTAAATATTTTCTAATTTTTCCAAAATTAACTTTTCCCTTGATTTTTCATAAGTGAAAATGTCCAAAAATATAGCATTTCTTCAGAATGTTAACATAATTAGTTTCATATCTATTTTGGCATAACAGAATTTCACTTCTAAGTTGTAGCATATTGTCGTGGAAAGGCAAATGGCATACTTCCTTACCTTTGCTAATATTGTATCTACCTAAAAGAGCATGTTTAGTTTTATGTAAGTGTATATCTGATTGCTGTTGTCAATAAATTTCACTTCAATGTATGTTAAGCAGTAAGTTTTCCAATGATTCTACAAAAGGCAAATGAGTTACAAAATGGAGAGAATTCCTTATGAGGTTTTCATTTTGTAGCAAATCCCACAAAAGAATCTAAATGGTCTGGGGTTGTTTGCTTAAGCCTTTAGTCTAATTCTATGCCCTTGATATTCAAACAAAATGACTATCTTTCTACTAATTGGTTGCCTCTCCTTTGTTCTTTCCAGTGCTATAAAGTGGAGTTTTGGGGGAAAAAAAAACCTTATTTGTATACACCTATAATGAATATTTTCTATTACAAGCCCTGGTGCTTTGCAGGCATGCATTGCCAGCAACTTAAAAAGCTCACCTGCAAATGTCAGGGAATCATCATGCAAAGCCTGCCATGCCTACTTGACATGCAGAAGTCATGGAGCTTTCCAAACTTATACTTGTCTAAATTAGCAAAGTCTTCCACGATTCAGATCTAATTTAAATTGTTATGAGCAGCCTAATTGTGCTACCTGCTATAGCCAACTAGTGAGTGAACTCCTGATTTCATTACCCACCTCTTGCGGTTGAGAGTAAATTAAGTATTCAACCCAGGATGATTTTGCTCTATTAAGACAAAACAGTGACATATTGATTAAATTTAAGCTGTCAGATTATATTTCATTTATTACTATTGCCATTTGTAGGAAAGTATAACCAGTCATTTTCTTTTCAAATACTCCTCTTTAGGCTTCTGATCTTAAGAAACTAAGAATATAGATTTCTAAATATGGGACTATAAGGTATGAAAACAACTTTTAAGTGCAAATGAATATTTAGGGAATTGTTGTCATTGGACAAGCACAATAGATAGTTAAAAATTCTTGAGAAATTACAATAGAGTTTGTGTGTGTGTGTGTGTGTGTGTGTGTGTGTGTGTGTGTGTGTGTGCATGCACATGCACGTGTGCCTGCGTGTGCATGCCTGCTTATGGAATTGGGTTTGTATATAAATTTCAACATTTATTTTATTTAAAAATTTCTGAGTTTTAGTTTTTCATCCCTTTGGCATGCCTGTATATCCTTTACCATAATGAAAATATAAGCCATGAGAATAAAAGTTGTTTTACTATTGTTACATGATATAGCTCATTTAAAATGTAGAAATTAATCAATGGATATAAGCAAAACTAACAGTGTAGTAACAGAGTATGATAATCTATTATAGAATATAGATTCAGCAATAATATCATGTTTTGCTGTCTAAGACAGGTCTGAATGTCTATCTTTAAATTTTCATCATTACCACTCCTGGAATTGTTTGGTTAATTTAGCACTCCAATCACAATAACTTAAAGCAGGCAGATTCATACCACATTTTGCCTTACAGCTTCAGAGGGCTTAGTCTGATGATGATTGGCTTAGTGGGTTTGACTGCAACAGAGTGATGGTTGACTGTGTGATTGAGGTGTTCTCCATTATTTGGAGAACAGAAGCAGAGAAAGGAGCATACATAGGTGCCACTACAAAAAAACATCTCCTGGTATCCACTCTGAGGACACAATTATTACATCTAGATACCACTAAACATTTGTACCATCTCCAAATAAAGCTTTCCTATCACAAATCACCTGACAAGCATAAGCCACTCATTTAAACAGAATCCTCATATTCTAGTCATGTTTCCTTATACACTTTTTTTGAGGAAAATATAGAGGAGTGAGTCTCTGTTCCAGCGTATCCTAATTCTACCCTATTTGACAAACAACATTAACCATGACAATGACCATAACAATAAATAAAAAACTGAAGGGATCAAACTTTTCAATGTAATTACAAATATAGGTCTTTATAACATTCCTTCTAGAGTTGGAAAGATACTGGGAAAGATATAATTCAATTTTCTATTTTAAATCTAGATACTTTGTTTAATTTAGAAAAGTAGTCTTAAACATGTACTAAAATTAAAACTTAAAAATATATTTTTTTTGGCAAATTGCTTCCTAGGTTGGAAATAAAACTGTGAAGTCTCAAAATATAATTAATAATTTAATAATAAAGTTGCAAACCATTGCCTTTGGGAGAGAAACGTTTGTTTCAGAAATTGCCAATAGGGATTTTTTAAAATCATGAAACAAATATTTTCTAATATAATCCAGATGCTACAAACACAAAATATAAACAATTAAGCTGAAGTGTTTGGCAAATACAGTGTATGTTAAGTCAAAAAAGTTCAACGCCTAATTTTGGATTATCAGTTGATCAATAGCATATATCAAAAACAAAACTAAAATTCCTATATGTTCCATTTTCTCAGTGTGCTCAATGAATTTGCATTATAATGGCTAAACGTTTCTTTATAAATTGGTCATACAGTTTACCCCATATTGAATTTCAGAAACTTTAATCTGCTCATCTTAAAATTGAGAACATTTAGGAAAGGGTAATAATACTTTCAATATAAAACTATGACTGAGGAACTTTAACAACAAATACGGTAAATTTTGTTTCCTCAATTAACTTATTTTGCTTTCCTTGCTTAGCATTTTTATCTTACAAATCTTCATTATTTATATTTAACAGCAATATAACCTCATGTATTATTTATTAATAGTTATGCCTGGAGAGCAATGATCATAAAACAAAGTGGTTCAGAAAGACGACCATGGATATTTTTAACAATGGCCTTGTAAAATACATTTTTATTTCAGTGTGAATTCATCACTCCCTTAATTCTGGCATCATGCAACAACTAAATAAGTGACTAATCAAATATGTATAAAGTATAGGCTTAAGCTAGCATGCATAAAAAGCTTAGTGATCAATTGTACTTTTTTGCACAATATCTGTTAATTCTTCAATCAAAGAATTCATTCTATTGCTGTTTCAGTTTAATGCTGTGTTTTGGCTGTGAATCCCAAGTTGTGAAATAAAACGAGGGAAGGACCCTAGGTCATACAGTCAACCCCATGATTGTGACAGGGCTTTATCTAATTCTTGGCTACTGATTCTAGAGCCATAGTTTTGTTGTAAGACATTTTTCTCTTGATATTTACTATGATCGGTGAAGTTATCAGATTACTGTATGGCCTCTGTGCTTTGTTGCAAAAGTATAAGAACCAAATAATGAAGAGTGTATTTTATAACAATGCAAGGTTTTATATATGGTATAGGGCTGAAAGGAAAGCTGAGATCAGTGCAGACTGGAGAGCACAGTTAAATTGGATGGAGGTATGAATCTCAGGTTGTCTCCCTCTAGTAATTTAGTCAGAGCATGTGTAATACAAGCACTATGAAGGTAACAGTTGAAATCTTTTAGTCTTTTGGTTAAATGTCTTTTCAATAAATTTTAATGTTGATTTAAAAGTTATGAAATGTATCTGAAGACAGAAACCTGTTTTAAAAACTTTTAATATCAAGAGCAAGTCCAATAGAGTATTGTGAGGTTGGAAGGATGAGGGGTTCTAAGATACTGTAGGTTTTAAGATCACAGTTATGCTATAATCATAGGGTATAGTTTACTTGTGTTGATGCAAGGAATAACCAATAGTGTGATTTCCATAAAAATTACCATTATGGGTAGACTGATGTTTTAACTTCTCAGTAATTAATAACATGGACTGAGATTGTCGCCATATAAGCCAATAATATTTTATGCTTTTAATATATCAATTAAACCCCTAGAGTGACAAACTAGCAACTCACAGTTTTTGGCATTAGTATGATTAATAGTAGCAAATGACATTGATTCTTATAGCCATAAACAAAAAAATAAAATATACATCAAAATAAAATATACATTAACTATTATATTACATTTTTCAAGGCACAAATTATCTCTCCATATCAGCTAACCAAAATAATGTCTTTATTCAAAACTGGAAATGTTTACTGCTAATTGGCTTGAAAACACACACACACGCACATACACACACACACACACACACACTCATATTCAGTGTCACTTTCCTGTTAATATTTGGTTTAAATAGAGAGTTAAAAATCGATTAAATAGCTAAGAGAGATTAACTTGCAACATCACTTTAGGGTTACTCTTTTGTTCTATTTATTTTACTTATTTTTTTTCTTTAATTATCTCTATTTTTTTCTCACATAATAAGTGCTGACTATGGTTTCTCCTACCTCTACTCCTCCCACTTCTTCTCCACTTCCATGCTGACCAGATCCACTCCCCTTATCTTTCGCTAGAAAACACACACATTTGTAAGGGGTAATAATAATTAAACAAAATGTAATAGCGTAAGAGAACAAAAACCAAGAATCAGAAAATATAAGCAAACCAGAAGAAAAGAACTCACGTGAAGGTTAAAAACATAGAGATCTACTTGTTCACACATTGTGGTGACTCCTGTGTCCTTAAATGGACAGCCTTGTCTGCCTGAGTGGGAAAGGATGTGCCTATTCCCTCAGTGATTTGATGTGAGGCATTGAGGGTGTGTGGGATCGGGTTTGACACCCAAAATGGGTATCTCCTTTCTCAAAAAAGTAGGATGAAGGGAGAGCAGGGAGGACATGGATGATGGGTACTAGGAAGAGAGGAGGGGTTAAATTGGGTTGTAAAGGAGATAAATAAATAAATTTAATTAAAATATCATTGACAAAATTATTCTGATTAGCAATGTGGAATAAAAGACAAACTTTCAGAGATTTGTTTACACAATGATTCAAAAAAAAAAAAACCTTTCCAGTTCATCAGCTGTGATGTGTATACATCACACATTTATAATAAACAGAGCATCCATACACAAATTCTGAAAACATATAAATACATATTTCGGAATATTAATTTCTAGTCATGTCAATAAAATACTTAGTTGTTTTATTAGTACTATGTTGTTTTATTTTGTGTCTACAATTTTCTCTTGACTATATTAGATGTGTTTCCTTCTAAGAGAAGGTTACAGAAACATTGAGTCTAATAGAAACTTAAATGAAAGTCATATTACAGAATGATGTTTCTTGTGTGAGCTAAAGCTCATTTGGGATTTTTTTTTTTTTTTGATCAGTTCAAAACACAAGCAGAGTTTAGGTCGTACACTTGAGAGAAGCACATTTGCTGAGTGTTCTCAGGTGATGAAAGCAGGAGACAGTAAACCATTTTTCTCAGAATGAATTCAGGTACTCCATTTCCTTCTTAAATAGTTAATACATACCTATTGACTACAGATTGTCAAAGTGGCATCAAAATCAAATGATATAAGGATTTTAAGGAAAAGCATTTCATTGTATACTACTTTTCAAATATTGAATGTTTATGTGTGTTTTGATCTTATCTCTTTTTATCAACTCTGCCCAGTTTCACCCCTTCTCTTCCCACTCAAATTTATCAATTATTTTTATTATATAAAAGCTCTTCATGATCAATTTGTGCTGCCTCAATATTTTTCAATATGTGGTATTCCTCTGGAAACTGGTTGGCTGACTTAATAAGGGCTGCACACATTCTTCAAGAAAACTGAGTATTTTCCGAGAGCAGCTAACAACTGTCAATATTTTCGTATCTTTAGGTGTGGTTGCATGTTTCTCTCTCCTTCCCATGGTGTAAAAATTTAGGCATAATATCACAACCATTGTGAAGTCATTTCCACAGGTGCACTCTTCTGCTCAGAAAACAATCTTTCCTTTGGGCAACCAACACCTCTAAGTCTTACACTTTTTACACCCCCACTTTAATAATGATACCTGAGCCTTAGTGGTAGTGCTGATGTATGGTGCAGTAAGCACACTTGTTTTAAAGCCGTGTTTTCTGTAGTCACTTATTTTTGATACATGGTCTAGTTATGGATCTCTTACTCACAATCTACTGCAAATACAGGCTTCTCAGATGAGGGCTGAGAATTGTGTTGATCTACGACCATCATAATTCAGTAGGAGTACTATTATGCTAATTTGTATACTTACACATGACAGTGTAACTTAATCTCTGTTATAGAAATCATCAACCATCAGCTTGTAAATAAGAGTAGTAAAATAATGTACTTGAAATATTCACATTAAAACAATGTGATGTCAAAATTACCATGAACTGTGCTACTAATCCTCATGATGAGCTACTTAAGGCCATGAACTTTTGAAACAGGTTAAAGGTCTCTTCATTTAATGGTAACAACACGTCTTTATTAAGTAGAGATGTGTTTCTATCAGAGATTTCTGAGAAAAACAGTTGGTTCTCATTGTCTCAAGTAGGTGTACAAATTAATAGGAAGAAGTAATCAAGGAATTAGAAGAACTACAATTAGGTTCAGTTCTTATTCATTCTAAATTTCATCTTAGCCAATTTCGATTACACACTGGGACTGCTCCATCTGTTGTGTGACAGTGATTTTAACCCCAGCCCTGAGATAGAATATCTGGAAAATTTAACCTTCACTTTAACTTCTCTGCCTTGAGATAAATAGGGTAATCAGGATTTCATACCTTTCACATGAATCTGTATATAAGTTGAGTCTAAACTAATATATGCTGGCATCTGCTCATTCAATATTTACTCTCATATACTTCAATAAATTAGTAGCCCAGCTTTACTGGCATGTATTAAATTACATCATACTTTCCTTAGAAAGGAGCTATCTCTATAGACAAGCTACAGAAATTTGATCTGTAATAAGTTATTAGTTCAATTTTATTTTATGTCATAATACTTAATAATGTTGTGTACTTGAAGCAACTAAAACACTAGTTGCAGAATTTGCAGCCATTTTTATTTATAATTATTTATACACAAATAATTATGTCTATACTACACTATTTGTCTAAAATCCCATATAATATATGCTATCAAACCTTTGTGGATCAAATAAAATTTCCTATGTTTGGAAAAAAATTGTCATTGAAGTTGAATATTGCTCATTTGTTTACTTATTCTCTATGATTATTTCTGTCCTATAAAAAAAGATGATGAGCTGTGATAAAGATCACATGGTCCATAAAGTGTAAAGAGTTTTCACATCCTTTGCAGAAAAAGTTTTATGTTCCATATTTTTTGGCATAGCCAAAAATAAAATGATGTTTCACTTAAGGATTATAAAGATACAGCTTCAATAAACTTCAGTTCTTGAAATGAATAAATATATATGACTATTATTAAATATTATATTATTAAATATTATTTCATTTACTTAATATGTTGTGATTGTGGATGTAGTATTATTTATACAATAAAAGGGAATGACGTACTTACAAAAATATTTAAAAGCTACCATAAGGAGTCTGATAGTTTCATTACACGCATTTGTGTCAGCTAGGTCTTACTATAGATAGTTATTTGACTCCTTGTCATTTCATATGTTTACCTGTGACCTTCGATGAATAATGGATACCAGAACATATCAAGTTTTAGTTTCTCAGTTTATTTGAGAAGTCACAAAATTTAACTTAATTGGCTTTTCTCTCCGAGTTCTAAAAGTCCACAATTGTGAATTTATATGGACACAATGAAAGAATATAATACGGAGAAGTTATCTTTTATAATATTGGACTTTACTGTGCATATATTAAAATCAACTATGACAGAACTCTTCATTGTTATGCTAACTATAGAAAGGAACCTGTGAGGTTAAGTAAGATGCAAAGTATGGCTAAATAGTATTTTAGGGTTACTCAAGGTCAGTCAATCTGTTTGAGGTAAAGAAAGATGGGAATACATTTACATATGCTTATATTTTTAAATAGATTTGTACACAACGTATGTCAACCATAATATAGAACTATAGAGCATTCTAAGAAAAACAGAAGGTAGCATATTTTCATGTGGGTTTATAAATTTCTGCTCAATCTATTTGTTTATAGGATATTAAGATAGCATTTTGTATTCATAGCATTTAAAAAATACATTTCCATCAAATAAATTTCAACTCATCCCTTAGCTGCAACTTAATCTAAAAGTTTCCTTTTTGGGAAGGAATAAGAGAAGAAAGTTCAGTATTCTGCATACTCTAAAAAGAAGCGGACAAGAACAAAATCCATGTTTCTCTCACTGCTACACTACTGAGACCACGCTTTCTTTTTAAATTTATTTTTATTTATTCACTGTGCATCCAGCTTACTGACACTTCCTAGTTCTCCTCCCTCAAACATTCTCCACATCCCCCCTTCCCTTCTCATCTGAGAGGGAAATCCCTGGGTGTCACCTCAT
The DNA here is from genome assembly GCF_011762505.2 of Arvicanthis niloticus. NCBI lineage: Eukaryota > Metazoa > Chordata > Mammalia > Rodentia > Muridae > Arvicanthis > Arvicanthis niloticus. The sequence continues at coordinate 60,820,556 of NC_047664.1, read as the reverse complement.
CTTGGTACATCAAGTCTCTGTAGGGCTAGGAGCATCCTCTCCCAGTGAAGCCAGACAAGGCAGCCCTGCTGGAAAAATGTGCCCCATAGACAAGCAATAGCTTTTTGAATAACTTTCGTTTTTTCTTTCTTTCTTTCTTTCTTTCTTTCTTTCTTTCTTTCTTTCTTTCTTTCCTTTCTTTCTTCTTTCTTTCTTTCTTTCTTTTCTTTCTTTCTTATTTCTTTCTTTCTTTCTTTCTTTCCTCTTTCTTTCTTTCTTTCTTTCCTTCCTTCTTTATTTCTTTCTATCTTTTTTCTTTCATTCATTCATTCTTTCATTCATTCTTTTATTTATTCTTTCCTTCTTTTGTTCGTTCTTCTCTTTTCTTTTTTTGTTTTAATTTGGATAGTTTCTTTATTTCCATTTCAAATGATATTCCCTTTCCCAGTTTCCCCCTGGGAACCCACTATCCTATTCCCTTTCCCCTTACCTCTATAAAGGAGTTCCCCCTCCCACCCACTTCCACCTCCCCATCTTCGAATTCCCCTACACTGGGTCATCGAGCCTTCACAGGATCAATGGCCTCTCCTTCCACTGATGCCCAACAAGGCCCACATTCCATTTGGTGCAGATAAAAATACCCAAAATGGAGAGCCTAACATCCCCTGTATGAAATACTCCAGGATATACCGCTCTATTATCAGTTAATTCCTAAAGTGAATATATGTGTTCTCTTCATAAAAATCATTATCAGAAAGTGCAACTTTATATGCCAAAAGTAGTCGATTATCTTCATATATTTATACATATGCTTGCATTGTGACAGGGTTTTGTACAAAAGAGATATAACCATATCAGATAAGGATTCAGTATATAAGTTGTTTTTCATTTTTGCATATTCTAAAAGATATTTATGAAACAAAAGTCTATGGTGCTGTTCTGTGTATTAAGGATATCAGGAAGAAAATCAAAAACAATTACAAATCCTCATTAATATTTATTATAGTGTATTTGTACAACAGTTTTCAAGTATACACAATTGTAGTAGAAATTATTTTTATAGTGCATAATCTTTTACAGTATATGGATTAAAACAACTTTCAATGAACAGTATTGACATAAGGTAGCTACATATGGAGGAAAAATGAAGTTCTAGAAAATTATGAATGGTATTCAAACCTGCAGATAAATCTGGAATAAAGTGGAAATTAAATGCAGGATAATACATTATTTTTGTTTTTATTATTTTATTTTATGTGTTTTAATTGCATGTATGCCTAAAAATAAAATGTTGTTGTTTTGTTTGGTTGGTTTTTTATTATTTTATTTACTTACATGTCAAATGACTCCTTTTCTGGTCTCTCCTCCACAAACCCCCATCCTATCCCTCCTCCCACTTGCCTCTAATTAGGTACCCTACCACCTACCCACCCACCCACTCCTGCCTTATCCCTCTAGCATCCCCCTTCTCTAGGGCAACAAGCCTCCCCAAGACCAAGGTCCTCCTCTCCCATTACTGTCAGATAAAGACTGCCTTAGCATGATCCATGGACTCACCCATGTATACTCTTTTCATTGGTGGCTTAGTCCCTGGGAGCTGTGAGGAGTGTGCTTAGTTGATATTGTTGTTCGTCCTTTGGAGTTGGAGTCTCCTTCAACTCCTTCAGGACTTCACTAACTCTTCCACTGGAGTCCCCCTGGCTCAGTCCAATGGTTGTTTATGAATATCTGCATCTGTCTTACTCAGATTCTAGCAAAGCCTCTCAGAAGACAGCCATACTAGGCTCCTGTCTGCAAGCACTTCTTGGCATTGCAATAATGTCAGAGTTTGGTGATAGAGCCTGAAGAGACCACCTCCAATAGATAGGCATGGCTCCCAATTGAGGGAAGGAGCCACTTACCCATCTTAAAAGTTTTAACCCAGAATAGTTCCTGTCAAAAGTAAACACAGGAACAACAAACAAACAAACAAACAAATGGAGCAGAGACTGGAAAAAAGGCCATTCAGAGACCTTCTTACCTTGGGATCCATCCCATTCTCAGACTCCAGGTGCTGCTTTAAAACTTTGTTGCCATATTTGATCTCATTTGGGCTTCCTCTGCTATCATTAAGTAGTTTCTGTCTTCTCTTGTCTTACACTTTGAGTGGCAGTTGCTCATGTGCACACGTAGACACAACCCTCTGTCCCACTGTACTCCTTTGGCTGGTTGTGTGAGATATACTGACCATCTTTGTATGTTTTGGTTTTGGAGCCCTCTTCCATTTATCTATCTATTTTCTTTGTAACTAACATTGCTCTCTCGAGGACTGTCTAACAGAATGGAAACGTGCAGTTATTAGTGACCATGTTGTCAGTTCCATCCTCAACTTAAATACTGAAGTCACTAATCTCTCTAGTTTTGTTCTCTCTTTTTATTTTTTTAAGAATTATTCATGTCTGAAGCCTACTTCCTTGTTCTAGCCTAAGATTTGGATTCCTGCCTGAAGTCACTTCTTTGTTCTAGCATAATGTCAGATTCTTTCCTTAAGTCCACTTCCTTGTCATTGGCCACTGGATCAAGGGACTGTTTTGGAAACTTTAATTCCTGCCTTGCTTGGTCTTTGACTATTTGTGTTTATTGTCTTGATTGTTCCTTGACTCTTTGCTTATATTATATTGCTAGTTCCTCAACCTAGAACTGACCTTAATACTTGCATGTAATTAAAATGGTATGAAAGAAAACGGAGGAAGGAAGGTGGGATGGGGGTTTCTAAAGAAAAGAATTGGGAAAAGAAGATGACATCTGAAATGTAAATAAATAAAATATCCAATAAAACAATAATTATTTAATTATTTTATTTATATGAGTAAACTGTAGCTATCTTCAGACACACCAGAAGAGAGCATCTGATTCCATTACAGATGGTTTTGAGCTACCACGTAGTTGCTGGGAATTGAACTTAAGGCATCTGGAAGACTAGTCAGTGTTCTTAACCACTGAGTTATCTCTCCAGCCCATCTCTCTGCTTTTTTATTGAAAGGAACTTCAGAATCAGTTGATTAATACCAAAAAGTAGCTTGAGAATTTGTTGACTCTGTAAAACAAGTTATATTAATTAAAAAAATGAAAAATGATTGCTTACATCTATTTATTCTATAATGGTGTTTCTATGTTATATTGGTTACTTTGCTTTTGTTGTGATAAATTGCCATGCCCAAGACAACTTATAGAAGAAAGGGTTTACCTGATTTACTGTCCCAGAATGTAAGATTTGGAGATGGTAAAGTGAAGGCAACAGACTGCAGACAAGTAGATGGATGCTCACATTTTAACCTGAAACAAGAAGCAGAGAGAGGAACACAGATTTGAAAACTCCAAAGCCTGCCCCAGTGACACACTACCTTCATCAAGCAACACCTTCTAAGTCTCCCCAAATAAGGTTATCAACTGGAGACTAAATATTCAAAAGTGCAAAACTTATGGAGAATATTTCACATGCAAACTACAACACCAGTAGTGTAGTTTCAGACTTCTTTTACCAGAATCAATTTTTTCTCTTTCTAAAATATATTTTAAATAATTGTAATAAACTAATTTTGATTAAAAGACTAACACAAGGAACACTCTAACTGAATACCTTTTATCTTCTTTATTCAGTTTTATTTTTAATTATGCTTGTCTGTTTGTTACTGTGTGATGATTTGTATTCATGAAATTACAGTTGCTTTTAGGTTCCAGAAAGGACTTCAGATTTCTAAGAGCTAGACTTAGAAACAGTTGGATGAAACTAGAAAATAACATCCTGAGTGACTTAGCCCAATCACAAAAGAACACGCATGGTATGCACTCACTGATAAGTGGATATTAGCCCAAAAGCTCACAATACCCAAGATACAACTCACAGACCACATGAAGCTCAAGAAAAAGGAAGACCAAAGTATGGGTGCTTTGGTCCTTCTTAGAAGGAGTAAGAAAATACTCATGGGATAAAATACTTAGACAAAGTGTGGAACAAAGACTGGAGGATGGCCCTCCAGAGACTGCCCCACCTGGGGATCCATCCCATGTGCAGTCACCAAAGACCAAATGCAGACTCTGTTGTGGATGACAGGAAGTGTATACTGAAAGGAGCCTGATATAGCTGTCTCCTTAGAGAGTCTGCCAGATCCTGACATATACAGAAGCAGATGGTTGCAGGTAACCATGGAACTGATCACAGGGTCCCCAATGGAAGAGTTAGAGAGAAGATTGAAGGAGCTGAAGGGGCTTGTGGCTCCATAGTGAAAGCGACAATACCAACCAACCAGAGCTCCAAGGGTCAAAACCACCAGCCTGGGAACACACATGGAGGGACCCATGGCTCCAGCTGTATGTGTGGTGGAGGATGGCCTTGTTGGGCCTTGGTGGGAGAGGAGATCTTAGTCCTGTGAAGGCTGGATGCCCCAATGTGGGGAAATTCAAGGCTGGGGAAGTGGGAGTGGATACATGGGAAGAGGCACCTCCTCATAGAAGCAGGAGGAGGAGGGATAGGATGGGGGCTTCTGGTGGGTGTTATTGGGGAAAGGGGATAACAGCTGAAATGTAAATAAATAAAATATCCACTAATTAAAAAAACAGTTGGAAGACACCTTATATGGGTGCTGAAAAACAAATTTGAATCTTGTTCAAGATTAGTTTGGCTCTTGACCTCTACCTCTCTGGTCCTCATTTCATCTTTTAAGCCTGGTTGTTGAATGAAAAGAGTTTAGTAATATTTTTTCACTGTTAGAACTTAGGGCATTTTCCCCTTGATATATGTTATATTTTGTTTGTTTGTTTGCTTGCTTGCTTCTTATTTCATAGTTCTAAGGTATTTTCTTCTGTTGGGCTTAAGTTTATTTTTCCCCATATACTTAAGTTTTGTCAGTTTCAATTTTTATATGTCTAGATCAGAATATTTCAGCCATGTTCAACATGCCAATGACCCCAATAAAGTTTTTTTAATCTATCTATTATCATATATAGTTTACCTTTTGAATTAATACTCTCAAAACATTCACTTTAGTTTAAATATATATGTAATTTATTCATAAGACAAAACAAAAACATGAATGGAAGATAAAAATTTGGAAGGAAAAAGTAATTTGTCCAGGATGTGAGGAAAGTAGAAGACTATAAGGATAGAACAACCAGAATGTACTATATTTTTACGGAAAGTTGTAAAAAAAAGTCATTAGAAATGTTGTAAAATATTTCTATATCAGTAATTCTGACATCATTGTCATATATGATTTCTGTTATAATCACCATTAAAGTTATTTTTAAGTCTTAATGTTTGTTATATTTTCTCTCTTTGGGTCAAAAAAGTAGACATGTAGTACTGTGTGAATGAGCAACACAAATGTGTCTTTCATAATTAAGTGGAAGCAGAGACATTTTATAGCTTTTTCCTTAGCTATGTGGGATCAGCATTGTTTTCGTATAAGTGGGTTAGGCTCTTAAAGGCACACCTGGTTATGCTTTGAAAAGACAGCTGTTTAGTTTAGTTTTGTTTTTGTTTTTTCTAATGGTGACCTTACTAAGAACAGAATTTCCCAACATATTTCAGAATTGTTTCTTTTATCTTACTCTTGTCCAAAGCTGAAAGAGATCTTTTTCCCTTTAATATGTTCTGTGAAAATCAAATAAACTCTTTGAGGTAAAACATATAAAAATAGACATTGTTCTAATTCTGGGATTTAGAGATTCACACTTAGCCTCCACCCACTGGTCAGTTAAAGTTCAAGATTCCCAAACGTAACTCTTCGCTTCTTCTGATAAGTTTCAAAGCTTTGTTGCTAACATGGTGGAGTGACACTCATTAGTTTCTGTTCTGTTAGATTGTGAGTCTTTGTGCACATCGTCTGTCCCTCTAACTATGAATGAAGATGTTTTCCTTATATCCTCATCCTAATGGATCAAATGGAGCTTTCTATGGTTGATTTTTAATTATGCCAAGTTTGTTAAATATATCTAAAATACTATTCATAAAAAGCAAAATATGGGTTACATTTCCATATCATTGTTATAAATAATTTGACAAAAATGACAGTAACAATTTTTTTAAGTTTGGGCTATCTAAAATAATGATTTCTGGATTTATTTTAGAAGTCACATGACTATATTTATATCTTTCTATGAAAATAGATTTAATTACATCACATGGATTGATTTGAGGTAATAATGATGATAGCAGAAAATATTATTTGTATTTCAATAGTGATATCTTGGTTTAAAAAAAGAGCAAAATTATAGGGGATCTAAATATACTCAACCAGCTATTTTAACTTAGAAATATTAATTAAATAACACATTTAATTAAGTAATACAATTAAGTAACACATGATATTCATGTTAGAGTATTGAAAGTCTTGCTTTTGGAGAACAGGTTTAGTTTTTAATTATATGTCATATTATGAATGTTTTTAGATAAATATTTTTTATTTTTTATTATTTGCTTTTTTGAGAAATAGTCTTTATACATACCACTGGGTGTCTTGGAACATTCTCTGTAGACCAGGCTGAGCTAGAACTTGGAAATCTACATGCTTTTACCTCCCAAATGCTGGTATTAATGATGTGAATGCTACTAGTGTTATGAATATCATTCCTGACTTGTCAAGTTAATTTTATGATGGCATAGTTACCCTGAAACTCAAACTACAATAAGAAGAAAAAAAAAAAGAGACTCCAGGTCAACTTCCGTTATAAACATAGATATAAAAAATTCTAAATAAAATACTAGAAGAGTGAATCTAAGAACATATCAAAATGATCATTCACCTTGATGAAGTAGGCTTTATCCCAGAAGTGCAGGAATGGTTCATATACATAAATTGCTAAATGTAATCCATCATGTAAACAAACTGAAAGAAAAAAAATCACATTATCATTTCATTAGATGCCAAAAAGGCCTTTGACAAGACCCAATACCTCTTCATGATGATACTCCTGAGGAGATTAGGGATATGAGGGAAAACCCTCAATAAAATCAGAGTAGTTTATGGCATCTGCACAGTGAACAATAACTTAAATGAAGAGAAACATAAAACAGTCCCACAAAAATCAGAAAAAAAATTTATGGTTGCCAACTGTCATCAGACATATTAGAGTACATTAAGTCTTAGCCAGAAAAGTAAGTCAATGGATTGATATCAAGCAGATATAATTTGGAAAGGAAAAAGTGAAAGTACTGTTATTTGCAAATTATATGATAGAATATAGAAGTGACCCTAGAAATCCTACCAGAAAACTCCTGAAACTGATGAAAACTTTCAGCAAATCTGAAGTATACAAAATTAGCTCACAAAAGTCAGTCGTCATCCTTTATATTAATTACAAATAGATTCAGAAAGAAATCAGGGACACAATACTTTTTACAATACTCTCAAATAATATGAAATATTTGGAGGTAACTCTAGTCAAACAATGAAAGACTTCATACAACAAAAACTTTAGGACAGTGATGAAAAAATTGAAGAAGATATCAGAAGATGAAAAAATATTTTTCATTGCTCAGAGATTAGTAGAATTAATTAAGTAAAAAAAAGGCAATCTACAGATTCAAAACAGTCTCCATCAAAATTCTAACATGTTCTTTACAAATAAGAAAGAAACAATTTATAGCTTCATATGGAAACACACATACACACACACACACACACACACACAGATAGCTAAAACAAATCTGAATAATAAAAGAACTAGTTTTTAAGCAAATTTTAAGCCATACTATGGAGATATAGTAATAAAAACTCAATGGTATTTACCTTAATCAATCAATGCATTTAGATTTAAGTCTCAGACATAAATACAGACATCTGAGGACACTTGATATTAGGTAAAGAAGCCAAAATGCACAATGAGAAACTATAGCATTTCAAAAATTAATGCTGCTCAAATTGGGTGTCAGCATATAGAAGAATCCAATACATCCATACCTATCACTTTGTGAAAAACTCATTTCTAAATGAATCAAACACCATACCATAAAACCAGATACACTGATACTAATAGAAGCAAAGGCAGGGACTAGATTTGAAATCATTTGCACAGGAAATGGCTTTCAGAACAGAATACTATTAGTCCAGGAACTAAGATCAACATTAGTAAAATGAGACCCATGAAACTGGGGAATATCTACAGAGAAAAGGATATTATCATTAAGACAAAGCAGTAGCCTGCAAAGTAGGAAAGGAAAAGTTTGGGTTTTGTTTTGTGTTTGTTTGTTTATTTATTTATTTATTTATTTATTTATTTTACAAACTGTGTATCTGGCAAAAGGCTGATATCCAAAATATATAAATAACTCTAGAAACAAAATATCAAGAAAACAAATAAACTGTTTAAGGGAGGGGTATAGATCTAGGCAGAGAATTGTTAAAAAAGTAAACTCAAATAACTGAGAAATACTTAAGGAAATGTTCAATATTCTTAGTCATTAGGGAACTAAAATTCAAAGCTACTTTAAGATTTCAACTTGTATGAGTCACAAATACCAAGAATAATAAAACAATTTCCAGATCATACTGATAAGGATGTGGAGTATAGAAAACCCCACTCATTGCTCTTACAGGTATAAACTCCTACAGCTATTGTGGATTAGCCTGGCAGTTCCTTCTGAAGCTGTGAATTAATCTTCCTCAAAATCTAGCTATGCCACTCTTGGGGATATATTCAAAGGATGCTTCATTGTACTACAGACACACTTGCTCAAACATGTTCATTGCTGATCTATTCATAATAGCTAGAAACTGTAGACAACCTGCATATACCTAACCTGGAGGATAGATAATGAAAATGTGGTATATCTTTAAGATGAAATATTGCTAAGCCATTTTTTAAAAAAAAATGAAATAATAGTAAATATTGGTAAATAAATTGAACTAAAAATAAAAATCATCCTGAGTGAGGTACCCCAGACTCAAAAAGACAAATAAGTTATGAATTTGTTTATATGTGGATTTTTAGTTATTATTTCAATGATAACTAAGCTACACTTGATAGAACCACAGAGATAGGTGTATAGTAAAGGACTAGAGAGATGATAGATTTCACTAGGTAAGGAAAATAGAATAGATAGGATGAGTCGATGGCCATTCAACTGAAATGGGAGGATGAACTGAAGCAGGGGACAGAAGAGGGAGATTAAGGCAGGAATATGGGAGATACATCTAAAATCAAAAGCCTTTTAAGGAGTAGTATGGGAACCTAATACTGTAGAAGCTTCCTTAATATATATACATATATGTAGGTGATCAAAATAAAATCACTAAATAATAGGTGTCAGAGCCCCAACTAGACATCTAGACATCTAGATATCACCAAATGAAACTTTCAGTGTTGGAAATGAGTTAGTTACATCTAAGTGAATTGTTGTACAATGGGATCCATTTGAATTCTGTCCCACCTTCCCAACATGGCTCTATTGCAGAACAAGAATATCCATACAACTCATTGAACATAGTGAAGAAGATCAGGTGCCTTCATGGAGCCTTCACTTCCATACACTAATATTTTTGGTACAGGAAGGTAGTCTGTACAATACCAAATAAGAAATGTTAATACCATTTCAGCCACAAATGGTTCAATCTACTACTGTTCCTTGCCTGTAAAATAAACTGGTGCAATGATGGCACAAAGCTTGGGGAAGTAGCCAATCAATATCTGATTTAGCTTCAGGTCCACTCCAGGAGATGTAATCCATACCTGACACTGCTTGAGAGATCAACAATCTGAGACTAGACTCTGGGACGTAGGGTAAAATTAGGTAGACTTTTTCTATTAAGAATATGTAGCAATAAACGTTTCAAATGTAGTTCTCTTTCTCAGCCATCACCAGAGAAGCTTTCTTCTGCAACAGATGAGGAAAAACACAGAGACACCATAACATATAGAGGATGAGAAACCTTGGCACATTTAGTCCTGCATGGGGTAACTCCATCAAATCTCTTACCTGAGAGGAAGCCAAAAGAGTGTAAAAACAAGAGTGTGAGGAGAACTGCAAGTAAATAAGACTCTAAATAAGCAGGACAAACACATGTATGAACTCAAACAGATTGTGGCAGCATCCCTGAGGTCTGCACAGAACTAAACCAGATGTGGTCCTAGGGCTGAAAGAAGTAACCCTAGCCCTAATGCAGAAGCAATCTCCAATTGATAACCACTTGCCAATGAAAATTTAGTTTTCTCAAAGGAAATCTCAACAGGGAAACAAATTACACTTAAGGGTAGGCTACATGCCCAGCAGGCAATAGAATTTAAAGTGAATCAAAAATAAGTTGGGAAAAAGCCAAAGAGACACAAGTTAGTTCCATTGGTTTTAAATTTCATGACCAAGTAATTATGAATTGTATTGCTGGAGCTAAAAATGATGCTTATTTTCATGCTGTGGGTGAAACAACAAAGGGTTATAAGGAATGTACAGGTGATTTTGGAAAATTATGATTAAAGTGATAGATTCATCTGCATTTATTTGTCATAAAAACAAGCAGAATCTGTGTGCATTTCATTGTTAAGTACTATATGTCTTCAAAACTGATTAAAATTTCAAGGCAAACCTAACACATGTATGTACTTAAAGAATACAAAAAGATATTCAACTGAGCCAATGCCTTCAAGCTTCTGGTTAGAAGGAGACATATATCATCCAAGGAGACTCCCTGCAAACTCAGCCAGGCACCAGAAAGACTAGACACTGATCACAGGTTTTGTCAAGAATAATGATTAACTTTCATAAATCTAACCTGAGCTAAATGATCACAGAGGATGGCTCAAAAATACCATTGTTATTTTTTCTTTAAGTTTTGGGTTGAACATTGTAAAATTAAATAGCACTAAAATAATGACTTTTAAAAGTCATGTTGATAAATTCAAACAGTTATTAAAGTTGGAAACATTCAGAAAAAGTGTAAATATATGTGAGAAAATTTTAAATCTTAGGTATATTAATTTACTTTGTTGGAAGTTGTTTCATCAACATCTTTTTTCATATTCACTAAAAATTGTCACATGTAAGCAGATATGTCAAACTAGGAAGAGAGAACAACTCTCAAAAACAAAAGTTTAAGAATGACAGGAGGCCACAGTCCTGGTTACATGTGCTACGTGTTTACGCAAAGCTTAATAAATACCAAAAACGGAAGAAAGCAGAAGTTATATAGACTGTTTTGAAACAATTAAACTTAAGTCCAAAGATGATTAGGAAGAGGATCATCAAACCAAGATTGAACAAAATAATAAGGGGAGTGCCTCTTCAGGGATAAACTTTGCATAGTTGTGACTTTCTATGTAATACTTGAGTTTGGGAATAATGTTTCATGATTATTCTTTTAATCATTCAAAGATATAGGAAGAATATATATCCCTGACCCCACAGGTACTGGATTGTTTGTTGATTACAAGATACAAGTGACTTTTTTTTAAATTCTGAAATATTTCACAGGGTACAAAAGTAATCTATCTAGTAAGCACATTTTCCATTATTTCAGAGTCTTCTGGTTCTTGTAAGATCATCTGTGAAATCCACTGTGCTTTTGAAAATGTTGTTAGTAGAAAATGAATTTTTTGAAAAAATATAAGTAAAACTTTAATAGAAAAATATCAGAATGTAAGAATGTGTCAACTTAGTAAGATAATATGGTAAAGATTTCTTCTCACCAAAATGTGCCCTCATTATGTTCAAACATATGAAATTGGAAAAGAAAAAAGCTGTAGACTTCTACATTTTTAATAATGAGGGACTTGATATATAGTGACATATGTCGCTAGTATTCATAAAACTCAAGAAATATGTAGTGAGTAAAAATAAAATGTGAGATTTACTATCTCTGAAGATTGTATCTAAGTGAAAGCAGATGGACTGTTTTAAACCTGGACAGGGTTGAGGACTCATAGAGTATATCCTTACTTCAAAAGGTACAATAGAGACTTGTGCTAAGTTCTTACATGCAAATAATATTATACTTGGGTATGGGTTCTATATTCTCAGATGTTCAATTTTACAATTTTTATTTTACATTTTATTTGTTGATTTTTATATTTGGTTGCTGTTTGCTTGTTTGTTTCTTTGTTTGTTTGGGTTATTATAAGAGAAGTGATCCAAAGCCATAGTCAAGACCTGTTTGGAGACAAGTAGTTAAGCACAGCTAATTTTGTTGTAAAGCGTATACCAAAGATGATTTGAAGAGTGAGATATTTCAGAATCCACAGTGAAAGTGATCAGTGCTTCTCAAAATTCAGTCAATCTCTTTGTCTGAAGCCTAGAATGATATTAATGTAGCTCTAGCAGAGAAACAGGAAGAAAAGTCATTGTGAATTATTATCAGCAAGGAATAGAGATTGCAGAGAATTGTGGGGCTGAGGGGAATAATACAGGGTTATCCCATTTAGGAGATTGTCTTACAGACTTCATAACTCTTGATTTTCAGACTCAAAACTGTAGTAAGAGGTATGAAATCAGTGAGAAGCTTGGAAAAATAAAACCACCTTTAAAGAGCTGATGTTGTGTCACAAGATCATAACACTTTTCTTTCTTTATTGCTTATCACCATGCCAGTAAGATTCTAGTAGGTGACAGATACTTACGTCTTGTGAAGCTAGTAGGTCCATATTTGTTTTAAGATAGGGATGAAGACCAAACAAGGATAAGAGAGGAGTGTTGATCATTTGGCATGCACATCTACAGCAAACATTAAATATAAATGTAATTCAAGCCAGAGTAAAATCTTTACAAGAGTGTATACATCCCAATTTCTATGACCTTATATGAAATATCTGGCTTCCACAAAATTTAGAAGGTCTGCAAAAATGATAAGAAAAGCAAATTTAGGAAAGAAAGAGCATTCAATATTACATGACCAAAATAAGACATTGACGTTTGGACTGGCATGCATGAGTTAGATAACACAATTTACTAAAGGCATGAAAAATATCAGATAAAGAATATATGAAGTTATAACTTTTGAAATGTCCCCATTCTTCCTGAATTTCAAAAATAACTTTAAATAAATTTTTGCATTTTTTGTTACCATAGAGCTTATTTGTATCTCCCACCTCCAAAAGAAAGTAGTGACAATTCAATGAAATGATTGTATCAAGCCAAGATTGTTGAGATTGTGAATTTATTACACTACTTACAGGAACATAGGAAGGATATGTAGAATCAACACCAGAAAACCTACTCACATAGGTGGTGACTCAGAAATATATCACTAGTTTTCTAGTGTGCAACTTGCAGGTAGGTGTACTACAAAAGGGTTTCATCCGCCATAGTTTTTTTCTGTTTATGTAACTTTCAGGAGAGATTTCATAAGTATTTTAAAGCTCATTCTACCACCTACTTTTTCTATGAGGAGAAAGATGCAAATCAGTAGAAATAATGTTACAATATATTAGGTAATTTACAGCATAGGATACTAAAATGAAAGATCAGAATAAAAGTGATGGCAATAAAATATTCAGCATACTTATTATAAGATATCCCTCTATACATGAAACAGCATAGTGTATATTAAAAGCATATGTCAAAAACTTTAAAATTGCATTACCAATTTTAGGACAGCTACTTTATTTTAAAATAATCATGACTGATATGATAAAGACGGCCTATAATGCAGCAATAGTAGTGAATGCATAGTTAAAACCAGAGTCAGATTAAGGAGGGTAGGAAAATATGATCATGTAAGTAGATATAATTACATACATTAAATATATTAATCAACCTATGACAATTCTTAATTTAAAATGAACAGTATAATATATAAAGTAATTGAAAGAATATATAAATATCTCAGTATGTATTATCTGTATGTATTAGTTATTTTACTTTGCTTTTTGATGTAATTAAAAATACCCTGTTAAGATGACTTAAGCAGGAAGAGTTTATTTTGACTTACTAAAAGCTCCCATGTAGGCTTCCATGGCAGGGAAAGCATAATACCATGAGCTTGGGTGACTCGTCATATCAGATGTGGAATGAAAAAAAAGAAGAAGAAGGAGAAGGAGGAAGAGGAGGAGGAGAGAGGAAGAAGAGGAGGAGAGGGAAGAAGAGAATGAGGAGGAAGAGGAGGAGGAGGAGGAGAGAAATGTGTATATATGGATCATTTCTCTCTTTTTAACCAGTCCAAGACATCAGTCTGTGAAATGATACTGCCCACAGACAGTGGGTCTTCCTATTTCAGTTAACCTATGCTAGAGAATGACTCACAGATATTAAGTCATTGTAGATGTTATCATGTTCAGAAAGTTAAACTTCACGGTGGATAAAATACACACTGTGATGCTAACTTTAAGATATGCAAAAAATGCATGTGTAATGAATATATATCACAACAATATATATATATATATATATATATATTTGTTTTTTTGAGACAGGGTTTCTCTGTGTAGCCCTGACTGTCCTGGAACTCACTCTGTAGAATAGGCTGGCCTCGAACTCAGAAATCTGCCTGCCTCTGCCTCCCAAGTGTTGGGATTAAAGGCACGTGCCACCACTGCCAGGCTTATCACAAAAATATTAATAATGAAATGCAGAGTTCATTGTTTAGAACAAATTCCAAACAAAGAATATTATAAAGATTAATGAACAGGATCATATAATGTTATATGATTTGATTCTCCAAGAAGGTAATATTGTATATATTATATGTATGCATAATATAGTGTGTATGATATCAACTCCACATTGCCAAAATATTTAATGTAAGACTGAAAGAGATAAATAATAAATAAGTATATTATTAAAATTGAAGATCACTATGGTCTGAATCCCTGAATCCCTGCTGCATATTTATATGTTAAGCTCTTAACCTTTGAGATAGTTTTATTAGGATCCAGTGACCTGGAAATGATGATATCAGATCAGCAATAACCTTATGAATGAATTACTGTCCTATTGAAAAAGAATCCTGTGTCCTTTGTGTCAACACTGAACACAGTGGGAATGGAATATGTTAATAAGAGAAAAATGGTTCCTAAAACCATCAGTTCTACTAATGACAAATATAGTGATCATGGACTTATCAATACAAGACATACATTCACTTGATGTATTAATTTTCTATCTAAATAATGGAATTTTGTTACAAAATTCTAAGCAGATTAAGATAGGACCCTGAATACACCTCTCTAAATGATTGAGAAATTAAAAGGTATAATATCAATAAAGATACATTTGACATCAAAACTGATATAGCCTGACTGGAGAAATGGTTAAATAGTTAAGTGAACTTGCTGTGCTTTCAGAGGGCCCAGGTTCCATTCCCAGGACCTATCTCAGTGTACTCATAACACTGTATCTGCAATGTCAGGAAATCTGTTGCCTTTTTCTGGTCCTTGGACACACACACACACACACACACACACACACACACACACACACACGAGATAAAGAGAGAGGAGAAAGAAAGAGAATAAATTAAAAGAATGAATAACCAACATGTAGAAGTGCTCATAGTAGCTTGCTCACATAAGATTTAATAGTCACAGGTAATCCCTCTTCTCCATTCTCTAATACATAGTTATTAACAAATGTAAAGGAGCTTTATGGGGAAAATTTGGAATTTTGAAGTTGATACAAACTAAAACATTTCTTTTCATACAATAACATAAGGCAAATATCTAAGACTTTACATTGCTACTAATGAGTAGATGATAAACACATGCATGAACTTAGTTCTAATATAGTTTCCAAAGAATCCACTAATCTTTCTTTTTTGTTGTGTTTCTTTTGGGGTTTTTTTGTTTTGTTTTTACTGCATGACTCTTGCAGAAGTGTTTTCTAGTTTTTGTCATTTCATTAGGAAAATCATTCATTTGATTATTTCTCCTTTTGTGTACATATGAGGAATATACCTGTGTTGTGTTATGATTATACCATACACCAATCTCTAACTGCCTTTCTAAACATGCAGATATCTCTACTGGATCATATCACTTGCTTAGTATTTATTCTCAACTCTAATTTATGTTTGAGTGGCTTATTCTCCAAAACTTGGCTCCTGTGCAGCATGTGAGAGTTATGTCTCTCATTGAGCTGGGTTTTTTTTTTTTTTTTCTTAAAAGCATGACTGACAGCAAGCCATGTACCTTCTCTGCACTCAGTGACCATGTGAGTGTTGTGATTGTAATGAAAGCCCCTACAGTCAGATTAACTCACGGGACCCTCACAGACATCCTTAGGATATCAAAGTACCATTTATCCCAGCTTTCTATGTGGTGATTGCATAACTATCTCACCTTTACCGGAGGGTGTGCATTCAACAGTATCTAAGAATAATATTCTGTCTAAAAATGAAGCACAATGTAATGAAGTCAGACCCTTTTGTTATTAGTCTACAATAATTGTGCCTAGAACCCTACCTAATCATGGGGTTTATTATAGCATAAATCAATAAAATTTCTTATAATTTCAAGGCACTTTAGTGTATGATTTATTTTTCTCCCTTATATGTTAAACTCAACTAGTCCATTTAAATATCTTCAGATTGTTTTATTATCAACCTTAGAATGAAAAAAAAGAAATCCTGTATAAACATGTTATAGCATTTATGATGTTTTTTTCTGAAAGCTAAAAAATGATAGAGAATTATGTTATTAATGTCACTGTGGGGTAACTGCTTGTCATTAGTGTTGTTTTCTCACAGTACTGAATTTTTATATCTATAGAACCCATTGTCTTTCTATTAAGCTTATGAATCTTTGTGCCTAACAGATATTTATACATTATATTTTTACATTATACTCTCATTTTACTCTTTTTATTGTGTAATTGTGTGAAAAGCTAAAGGTCTTAATACTGTGTTGCTTGCTCACATTCACAAAATTATGTGGCAGAATTATGTTTCGTATCCTAATCTTTTGTGTTCTGAGTTATTGTTGATCATTTAGCTATATCATTGTGTCATCTGTTAGTGGCTAGCTGTATTGAGGAATGCATTATAGAAGGCAACAGCAGCTTTACATCTCACCTTGAACCTTCAAGCAGATGCCAAGATTAGCTCTATAAGGCAGTTTTCACATTAGCCTTGGATGGTGACCCCTATTATTCTGATACACAGTTGGTCTTCTGAACCTAGTTGAGTGAAAGGGCTTTGATACACTAGTCTATGAGACTGTTGAACCCATTCACTGACTGTATTGAGAAATTCGAACGTAAGAGGTTATGATAAAAAGAATGAAGAAATAATCATATAAAAAGTAAAGAAAGAAATGGCTTCTAGATATTCTTAACTTTTTAACTGAATAAAGTGAAAATATTGGTCTATGTTTTAAGTCCATAGAGTCATTGTCCTAGCACACTTCGAATCTCATTAAATTAAATACTTAAATATGGGTTCCTGCAAACCCCCAAGAAGAGGAAAAATAAATTTAAGTCTGCATCATCTCTTGTAATATTCCAAGGGTAGTTCAAAAATCAAGCAAACATAGGTACTTTTATTATAAGAACAGCATGTAGAACATAAATAGTGCCCTTTCACTTGAGGCACACACCACTTACCAGTGTTGCAAAGGCAAACTTGTATTCAAAAATGAAAATGGATGACTGAAACAGTTCATGAGGGAAAGAAAGATGCTTTAAAAGATGAAAGTTCCACTGGGACTCAGTAGAGAGTAGGAATGAGATGCAGAACTGTGAGAGTGTGGACTGGGAGTGGGTAATGACTAGACTGTAAAAAATTAAAAGTAATTTTAAAAAAGGGAGGTTTCCAGAAAGAAATGGAGGACTGGAAGAAAACAAAAAAGCAGGTAGAATAAAAGGTACAACAAAAATGATGAACATAATAAATTGATAAGCAGAAATACATGCAGGAAAGGAAACAAAAACCAAATTACATTAGAATCAATATTGTTATGAGCTAGCAGTTTCCCTAGTGAATGATAGACATAAGATTCTATACTTAAGGAACTCATAGACTTAAATATAAATTACAAACAATAGAATCATACGAAATGGAACAAAACACATATTTAAAAGAAGCCATTGAAGTTCAATATCCTCAAGAATAAGGATTTCAAGTAACCAGTGTGTTTTTATGTATGTTTTCTCTTATAACATCCTAGGAATGTTTTCTCATACAGATTTAAGACAACGATTTTCCATATTTTAATGCATAGAAATTATGGGACTATCAGGAATTTTAAAATAGTAATAGTCTGGATCTTGTAGCTATTGAAAGACATTATTGTTGCCTTTAAAATTCCCATAATTTGCCATAGATACATGGTTCAAGAGTACATTTTAATGTTAGGAAAAGTTGGAGATTAACAATATTACTGATGCTTGCTCTAATTCCACAGAGTTACAGATTATAAACCACCTTCTAAAATGTGATCTTTTGCAAGCTGTGAGTACAGATTTCTGGCAATAACTATGTTGGCCTTACCTGCTGCACTGGAAGAAAATAAATACCTGTACTATTTTTTTTTTCCTGAAGTATGCTTTTGAATGAAAGCATGATATATAAAAAAATAGAACATATATTCTCTGTTTAACATGGTAATCAAGGTAATAGTAAATTGTTTGAATTTAATTTTTTAAACAGTAAGTCATGAAATTAAAATTTGATTGATGAAAATTAAAATATTAAATATTTTAAAGTATTTAATGTTTTCCTGCTTTGGACTAAGTATACATATAAAGACACATCTATTTTCTGTTAATTTTACCTCTCATTCTCACTTTATTTTTTCTCATTTTTCTTTTTCTTTTTTTACTTCCTACTCCCAGTCAATTTTATCTTTGTATTTAAGTGGATGTATGATAAATAATAGCCAAAAGTCTGTTTTTTTTTTCTTTGAATCAGCTGTTGGAGAATAAAATTTAAATTTAGCATTACATTTAAAATGATCACTGTTTAAGTACAACTTTACACTAAAATATATCAAATAACAATATAATTAATAATGCTATTCCACAGTTAGAACACACATTTCTTTGCACCACAAATAAATCGTGACATGTTGGCCTCTGCCCTCTCATTCCACACAGCTGTCCTTTTCAAGTACATTTTCCCACTAGACTTCATTAGGAGGTGCTAAATGATCACTTGATGACTATTTACTAAAATGTTAAGTCTTGTATATGTAACTTGCAATGACAACTCTCTCTTATTACATGTGTATGTCCCAAGGATCAAAGATCTTAAAACTTGGCATAAAGAATTTACCTGGTAATAAATTTAATTCTTTTGGCTCCATTTCTTTCCATGTTAATCAATACAAATATCATTCATAGAGGCTCACATATAAATACAAAAATTCTGGACTAAGGTCACCTATGTATGATTATCCAAGCCCAGATATCTGTCCACAATCAGTGGTAAACACTTCATATTCCCTTCTCACTAGTACTTCTTCATTTGTTTCCTGATGTTTTATTTGAAGAGCAGAACAGGATATTAAATGGAGCTAATTTAGGCTTGTGACTTTGAAATACTTCTGTTGACTTTACTGTGGTAGAAATAGTTTTAATTTAAAATTAAATGACAATAATATGCACCTAACAATAAAGTTTGATAGTTAAATACAAAACCATAAAAATTTAGCACAATATTAGGTACTGAGACGATACTGCATAGATATTATTTACTATTGTTGCCATTAACATTCAAACAAGCATTTTGGTAAAACTTTAGTATGTGATACATATTCAAAATTAATAATTAGTTTTAAATCAAAATACAAATTCATTTTACGCGTGGATGCATTGTTTCACAATTTGAAACTTAGAATGTACACAAATGTTAGCTTCCATCTAGAAACAATATGTAAAGTACTAATATGTTTTCACATATTCCTATTCTTTTTCTTATTTTATTCTTGTCTCATGCAATACATCCCAACTACAACCTTCTCTCTTTTCAATTCTCCTAGTCTCCCAACCTTTCCTCTCACCCCAGAAAGCTGAAAAGCTCCCAGAAACACAAAGCAGGGAATTTTTCGTATTGGAATCCCAGTAAAATCTCAACTAAAATGAATGAATATGTTCGAGCCAAACAGAAGGTGTGTTGCCTCATAGGGAAAAGAACTGAATAATCACCTGCTTTTCCACTCTAGGAAGACCACTTTCCCACTCTAGGAGAGCAAGTTTACCTTTGTCAATCAAACAACAAAGAAATTGTAAGGGAGAT
The DNA here is from genome assembly GCF_011762505.2 of Arvicanthis niloticus. Lineage (NCBI taxonomy): Eukaryota > Metazoa > Chordata > Mammalia > Rodentia > Muridae > Arvicanthis > Arvicanthis niloticus. The sequence goes on along the minus strand of NC_047664.1, from coordinate 60,800,445 downwards.
ACATAGTCTGACTTACTGTACATTTTTAAAAATTTGTTCCATATCATTTATTTTCTATAAAACCATGCAACTCTCTTATGGGTTTATGTACATATCAGAATATCTGCCAATATTCTAAATATCAACATGAAGGATCCAATGGAAGCAAATCATGTCCTTATTTTTAGGTTTTTAAGAACATTGATATTATGCTAATATGCTAAGTAAATTATAAGACAAGATATTTGACATTTGTATTTTAAAAGGCTGAAAACAAGAATTTAAAATCTGCACAGTTAATATATACTTTGTGACCAATACCATCAGTCCATTTACAATACCAAGCCATTTAAAAACAACAACAACAAAAAGATTGTGTATACATGTCAATACATAAATTGAAACTACTTTAGTATTCACTAGATAAGTTTACTTGAGCAATGTGTATACAGAATTGCCTTGCTGGTGATAATACTCATTACATTTGACAATGCCTACAGTGACAGCCTGCTTGTCATAAAATAATGACATTTTTCACTACAAACAAGGACAGAGTTAGCCCTGTTCTAGCAATCCTATAATTGAGGAGCGAAACTAGTTTGGGCAATTTCAAATAACATCTCATTCTTCAAAAAGCAAATTATTTCTACCTAAAATTCAAAAACCAGGTTCCTACTAGACTAGGTATAAGCATAGGCATAGGCATAGGCATAGGCATAGGCATAGGCATAGGCATAGGCATAGGCATAGGCATAGGCATAGGCATAGGCATAGGCATAGGCATAGGCATAGACATGTCAGGGGACATAAGAGAAAACTTATTATTATTATTTGTAGAGGAATTTTAATCCAAGCACATTGCTGCTATGGCAAGGGAATCACATCTAAAGACACACTTTGGATTTCAGAAGGATCTGTCTGGAATATCCTTAGTACACTTGGATCTCACAATGAAGGTAAAGTTAGTTTGTAGAAGAAAGCACTAATATTTGAAAGTGACATCTAAGTGAGAGATATATGATAGACCAGAGAAAGATTTGACAGAGTAAGTCTTGAAGATGATACATCCAACTCTCACAAGAACATACAGGAAAAAGAGACGACTTGAGAGAAGGAAAAAGAGAGAAGAGGCAATTTTACAGAGAAATAATGCAGGTGAACACAGAAGAAGCTTGAGAATGAGAAAGAGCCAGAAGATTAGAACAGATTACCAGAGTTAGTTTAAGGCCAAGCAGAACAATTCAGTCACAAGATGATAGAAATCAGTTTGAATCAGTCAGCTTGCAGAAGAGTTTTGGTCAGAACAGCTGAGTTGAACCACTCAGCTATAGTGCTGAAAGAACTTGAAAGGGTGAGCGTATTTAGCCTTTAGCCTTGGTAAATGAAAGATACTTTCAAAATTATTATGCTAAAGTAAAACTATAATAAAATAACTAATACTGACATATTCATATGTTAAGACCATTGCTCTATCATCCTCTGAGAAAATTCTTTCAGTAGATGTAATTTAATGCTGAGACCCATAAGTACACACAGTGCAGAGTGGGAGACTTTGCATCATGCAGCCTTAAATGGGATGCCTTTAGTCTTTCTTTAAGCCTCGGGGATCTATACAGAAACAAAGGAGGAAAGATTATAAGAACTACAGTTGAGAGATGACTCCATGGCTATTGTTTTTCAGACACAGCAGTACACTAAACACATGAACTCACAGAGACTGGGAAGGCATGCACAAGTCCTGCCCAGGTTCAAACAAAAATCCCAGCAGAGAAATAGAAGTGTACAAGAAATCCCTCCCCTAGCCAATAAGCAATGTTCCTACTGAGAAGTCATTCAATATCTCAAGAACATGCCGAGGCAGGCCCTATGCCTGGGTGAGCATCACTAAATAAACTGCATGCTTTGTTTTCTTTTTGTTTTGTTTTGACTTGAGTTTTTTTAGTTGTTGCTACTTTCTGTTGATTTTCTTTTTCTTTAGTTTTTGCTTTTTTTGTGTGTGAGTGTGTGGGAAAAAGGAAAGGAGGAAGAGGGAGAGAAAATAAGCATGAATTTAAGTGAGTAGGAGGTAGAATAAGTTAGAGGAGAGGAAAAAACACAATCGAAATACATTTTATGAAAAATTTTATAAAATTTGCAGTTTATCTACTAGTATACTGCATATCTAAATACGTCAAATACAACTGTGTGTTTGACTAAGGACTTATATGACTTTCTGATACTTACCTGAAGATGAATCACATTCTCATTTTATGAAGAAAATTGATGTCAATAGAAGGAAATACTTCATCCAGTTATAATTTTTCTGTTATCACTTAATTTCTTATTAAAAAACAATTCTACTTCATTGCCCATTTTTCAACTAATTGTTTACGTGTGTGTGTGTGTGTGTGTGTGTGTGTGTGTGTGTGTAGTTTGTACTCATCTATTCCTAAAGACATAAGTAAAACTTACTTAGTGTCTATAATGTTAACTGTAGGCTTTTCAGAATGACCACCTGTTATTCGATAATTGTATGTGCTTCCCTGGAAAATTGTTTCTTACATTTTTGACATTCTTTAGTTGCTTGGAGTTGTGTAGTGTTGAAAAGTCCTAGATTTGAAAATGACCAAAAAGGGAGGACATTGAAGGGGTAAGTGAGACAAAAGGGAATTCAAAAGGATATGATTTATCACAATCTCAAAACTAAAATTAAAAATTTTAAAGTAAAAATAAAAGAACTACTGATCTTTTTTACCATATTTAGCCACATGGTTATTAGTCTTGAAAGATGGGAAAAAGAAATGAGAACTCCCATAAATGTTTTCAAAGATACGTAGATTAAATTAATAACTATAGGCCTTGATCTCAATATTTGGGAGATAAAGGCAAGGGCAGATATGTTCCTAGTTAGTCTGAGGCCAGCCTAATGTACAGAGAAAATTCAAGTCTTCCTGCGCTTGAGGTGTGAGGACACCATGTCGAAAGGGAAGAAGGTGACAAAAGGAGATGCCTTGGGTCAATAATACTGAAATGATGACTATGTGCCTCAGCTAACTGGAGTTAAGAGCAGCCCAGAAAAATCATGGTAAATGATTTAGTGAGATTATTTGCTGGGCAATAGACATAATAGCATGAAGAATAGATGTCTGTCCAGCTCTAGTGTGGAACAAGGATTATTAGGATATAAAGGTAGTGTGTATCTTTTATCTGAGAACTAAATGTTCAAACGTGGGGTAAAAGCCCAAAATTGAGATTAAAAATTTTTAAACAGAGATCTTTCACTACAAACTTTGTGGGCATCTCATTTTATATGTGTTGTTCATGCATTTATACAGATTATTCTGAAAGTTTCTCCACTCTTCATAAAAAAGTGCATTTTTTTTCTCTCAATCTCCTTTATGGAATTCTGAGAATTAAGGTGCAGAAGTATTAAATTAACAATCTTAAGATTATTCTGCAAATATTCACCATATGTAATAAATGATTAATAAATACATTTATTGGGCATACCAGGGCTTCATATAGTTTAAAAAATTTACTCAATATTTACAAAATATGTTGGTCAATGTTTCATGTTGAAATATATTTTAAATTACATTTCTTAAAACAATATTTGTAAATATATTCATTATGTGAACTTTAAAATTCCACTAAATAGAACAATTGGACACAATTAGCTTTGCATCATTATGATATTTTTCTAACTAGATTAATAGCCAAATTTGAGAATTTCTTGCAGGTACAAAAACAATCATTCCAACAATTGTCATGTCTTGAATCCAGTACAAGAAGTAAAAATGGTAGAATATAGGTAATTCTAGAACATAGCTAATGGGTATGTGGGGAAAATGGATTATTTCAGAAACAATAAGATTCTTTGAGGTAAAAAAGTGTTTACAAGTGAGAAAAAATGGAGATGTAAGGTTTATAAAGATTTATTATTTTCTGGATTATAATAAACTCCTAGGTTGGCTCTATTGAGGCATGGGAAACAATTAAAATCATATATATTAAGTTAGTAAACCTTAATATAATCTTATCAACAAATATAATAAAACCAAGGAAAACAGAAAGATATTAGATAAATCTTCAGAGATAAACTGCAAGTGACAATAAAAAAAAAAGGTACTGTGTGCACATACAGTCACAATTCAATGCTTTCTATTTATTAATGAAGAAACAACAGATTATAGTGGTCCAAGAACAAGGAAAAAATACCCCCACACTGTTTTCTTCCACCAGTATGTGATTGCTTGAAAATCATGAATGTGAGATTGAAGGCCCATAAGAAAGACATGGTTTTTGGAGTATGTCTATTTGACTTTGCTGTTTTTAAATAAAGAAATGAAAAGAAAAAAAATTAATGTAGTCACTTTCAGTGGTTCTAATTAAATCAAAAAGTAGATATTTTGTACAGAAGAAAGATTGAGCTTAAGCGTGGCAGAACTATTGGATACTAGTCCAAAAACAATTGACTCTCAAACTTCCTTAGCTTCTAAAAGTAGTATGAAAAGGAGATGTTAGAAGTAGCTGATGCCTAGATATTCACAGGAACATTCTGCAATGTTTTATGTAAATGAATTATAATACAGCCAACACTTTTGGATACTTTCCAGTACATATGACTTTATCCTTATAAATCAGTTCAAGTGTATCCCCTTTGCTTAAAGGTTTGGTCAGAGAAATCTACTGAGAATCTTTTACTCACTTTTTTTTCCAAGTAGAGAGACCTCCAATGATGTCAAAGGACCAGAGAACAATGATTAATTCCCATATTACATATCTGTTAGCTATTCTTTTAAAATATTACCATGGCACTACTCTTCAGAAGGGAGAATATTTTTTCAATACTATCACATCTTTTTTTAAACATTGATTTCTTACCATTTCTGTAAATTGCCTGGAAGCAGCTTATATTTGTACAGCTCTGAGTTACATATGTTTCTCATTATTGAATAGTACCATGTATAAGACTTACTCTGATAAGGCAAAATTGAATTGACATGATAAAAAATATCTCTTACTGAAAATAATCATTATTCATAGACCATTCTAGTATCCCACACCAAACGCATATGGAAAAAATCATGAATGCTGCAGGAGGAGATTTAGATGAAAATAGTCTTCACGCTATTAATATGACTGATAATGAGAAATATCAGCTATTTCATGTGTAGGTATGCATTGATTTTTCTCCAAGGCTCATACTCTGCCACAGGAAAATTTATAACGCCATACAAATTAGAATGAGACAGATATTTGCTCTTGTTTATGGCCACAAACACCCTGAGTATGTCCAAAATATGGACTCATTAGTCAAACAGGCTAGACTTTTTTGGAAATTAGTCAGCTTTTACTGTTGAAATGAGGCTCATAACAATGTCTGGTATGTTAAGTTCCTCCTACCCACCATAGTACTAACTTACAGCCACAACTGCGATGAGAACTAAAGAAATTATGTCAAGAGAAATAAAAAGAAAACACATCCTTTCATGCACCCTCTCCCCATCATTTGATACCACAAGAAAATGAGCTTATTTTCCCGAGGTCACAGAGTCACCACCCTCTAGACAGGTATGGCGGTATACACCTTTAATCCCAGCATTTTAGATGGAGGCAGACCTATAAATTTAATGTCAACCTGGTTTATATATTGAACTCCAGGACAGATAGGTCAATGTAGAGAGACCGTGTCTCAAGTAAAGGAAAAGAATAAAAATTTAATAAGGAGGGGAACATTTTGGCCTCATATTTGTTTCCTTTCCTGAAATAACATTTTATTTTCTTTGAGAACTCATAAGACAACAGAATTGATAAGGGCTATAATTAATCCATTTTTACTCCTGAAATATTTGTCATAAAAGAGGAAGAAATTATCTATCTCCAGAATATATTTCTACATTTGCTCTACACTTCTGGAGCAGTTTTGTGTTTAATCTATATAAGTGACAAAAGCTTAATGTATATATGCATGATTTTATAAAGAATTATGTGTGCTCTATAATTGTCTAGATATCTAAAATCTAAGTCCTTTATTTACCCACTTGCTTACTCACTTGAAACATTTCCAAGAATCTCTCTTGACACAATGCACCTTCACTTTTAATAACCAGAATCACTTGGTTGCTCTCGTGAGTTATAATTTTTCCAGATGCCTAGTCACCCTGCTTTTCTTAATCTGACAATAATCTGAATTATGCTTTGGCACACAGCCATCAAAAGTGGGATCTGGACAACAATGTGAATGCTTATACCAGAATGGAATTAATTACTTGCACAAGGAGAGATTGATTGTAATCTGAGAAAATTTAAAATATAATGGGTGAGTACTGCATCATAGTACTATGTTGGTGAAGACAAGGTATTGATATTCTTAGGAGTTGTGTTTTTGAGTTGCTTTACTGTCTTTCCTTTGCATATAGAGGATGTAAGTTCTGCTATCTCACTAACTGTACATTTTGAGGGGGAAAAACTGTAGTATTTTGAATGTATCAACTCAATTTCATCGTTATTTTTCACCAGTTTATACCTTCTAATGAAATATATATATCCCATAACAATATAGGGCTTTAAATAATGTAATTAATCTCTGAAATGTGTGTGTACACATGCCCTATGTGATGGTTAAAACTGATTGTCAATTTGAATGGATTTAGAATCACCATGGATACAAATCTTTGAACATTTCTGTTAGTAGTTATCTAGAATAGATTAATTCAAGTGGGAAGAATCACTCTAAGTGAGAGACACACAAGTCCCACAGTAGATAAAATGAGCAAAATGAAAGCTAGGTAAGCTGCAGCATTGATGACTTTTTTCTTTCCAACAACATATGCAATATAAACATCTACCTCAGAGGCAGGCTGCTATAGCTTCCCTGCCTTGAAGGACTGTGTTCTGCAACAACAAGCCAAATTAACCCTTACATCCTTGGGTTGCTTTGTGAGGTATTTTAGCATAGTATGTCAAGGGACTAATACAGAATATTAGTTCTGGGAAGTAAAACCATCACTGTGATGGGCATGGTCATCTGATAATTAAGTGTTTGGACTGGCTTACAAGAACAATACAAAAGGCTTCACACTTGGGGACAGGAAGTCCCTTGAATACTGTAAGTAGAACTTAGTGGATAATTTTGGTGCATGTTTGGAAAAAGTATGTGAACATGGACATGGACAACGGAGATCTACCTTCTGAGATTTTGAAGGGAACAGGACATCTATCATGGAAAACAGGCAATTTGTATGATATTTTGGCAAATAATACAGCTAGTCTGACAATGCCCTGAGAACTTGTAGGAACTGATTTGTACTGCAGAAGAAATGTTAAAATAATAACATTCACTCTAAACCATGATTATTATCTACTGTCTTATGTAGGTATAGAGTGAGAAAACAAAATGATATGCTTAGAGACAACAAATTGCAAACCATCTGCAAAAAAATCGGAGGTTTGTATCCTTACAGAAAAATATGAGAGCCTCTATTAGGACAACAGGAAATACACTCCAAAGGCAAGACTTCATCCACCATCTGAAAATATGAATTCATTCAAAAAGATGCTTTTGAATGTATTTTTTTATTTACTTTACATCCCAATATGAGGCCCCACTCCTCCTAAATCCCCTCTCCAACCTGCAGCCCAATCCCCAACACCAACTCCCTCACCCCACACAACATGTTCATACAATATTAGGTACATCCTCTCCCACTAAGGCTAGACAAGGCTGTTCATTTATGGGCACAGGACCAACAGACAGGCAGACAGCAGGCTCAGGAACAGCCCCAGTTCAAGTTGCTGAGAGCCCCACATGAATACTAAGCTTCTAATCTGTTACATATGTGCAAGGGGCCAACATCCTTCCTATGGTTGTTCTTTGGTTGGTGAGTTTGTCTCTTGGAGCTGCCAAGAGTCGAGGTTAGTTAACTCTTACGGTCTTCCAGAAAAGAGAATTCTTATAAAGACAATGCTCTGAGAGTCTCCTGTTCAAAGGAAATACCCAGGGAAATGTTTCTGCAAGTCAGCACACAAAAGTCAATGTGACTGTGCTCCAAAGGAGCCAGGCTCTAATCTGTGCTGACAGCAGAATTTGACAGAATTGTCCACAAGATACTAATTTAGGAAGCAAGAGAGCAGCAGGGCTGCTAGCATCATGGAATCTTGAACCATTGATCCCAAGAGCTATTGAGGACAGCAGTGTGTGGGTTGTAGTATCCTGTAAGAGACTCTGTGAGTCTACCATGTGAAACTGTAAAAGTGAAGCCATACTTTGTGGTGAAGAGCTCTGGTTCTGGAGGAGATAAAACCATACACTGAGGAAACATGCAGCCTGTAGTGGAGCTGTCTCAAGAGAGAGTCTATGTGTACTTCAAATAGCAGAGGTGTTGGGTGAAGCTACCAAAGCCCTTTGGGGGTCAGTAACCTTATGTGAGAAACAGATAATATAGAATCCACATATGTTCACTACAATTCCAGTGTATTTTTCTATTAAAATAACAACTAACTGTTGGGGTTTTTAAGTATTATGTTGAGCATCCAAGGGTACAGAAACAGAAGTTCAACCATCAAAAATTAATGTCTGGCAAAAGCAGACTCAATCTGTTCCTTGTGAGATAATTATTAGGATTTGTAGGAACTGGAAGTGGGAAAGGCAAGCCTTCTGGGCAAGCACCAGATTACCAGAAAAGGAAAGCTAGGGAGAAATTATGTCCACAGGACAGATGGAGAAGGAGAAAAAAATAGAAAATGAAATTTGATTAAGCAACTGCTTAAATGCCAATAACCTGACTATGCCTCTGTCTTAGTTAGGTTTACTATAGCTATAATGAAATATCATGATAAAAAGGAACTTGGGGGAGAAACAGTTTTATTTTCAACATGAATGCACTTCATTGTTCAATATCAAAGGAAGTCAGAGCAGGAACTCAGGCAGAAAAATGGAGGCTGGAGTTGACAGAGCTGAAGAGGGTTTCTGCTTACTGGCTTTCTCCAAATGGCTTGTTCAGCCTGTTTGTTTGTTTGTTTGTTTGTTTGTTTGTTTGTTTATAGAACACAGAACCACCTATGGCACTGCCAACAGTGGCTTGGCCCACCTTCATAAATCATAAATTTAAAAATTAGTCTATGAGCTTGCCTACAGCCCGATCTTATGGAGGTGTTTTTCCAATTGGGGCTCTGTCTTTTCATATGACTCTAGATTGTGTGAAGTTGATATGATTAGGCAGCACAACTTTTAATATTCAGTTTCATTTTGTTAAATGAACTTACAACACAAAAAAATAAAATATTAGCTTCCAATTGAAGACCATCTAGAGATATTCTCATCAATGCACTGTTTCCTCCAATCTAAGGAAACAAAGTCATGTACTCGGCTATGATTGTAATACACACACACACACACACACACACACACACATATATATATATATATATATATATATATATATACACATATGTGTATATATATGTATATATATCAGTATCATTAGCACTAGAGGCATATTGTTCTTATATTATCTTTATAAAAACACTGAAGTAGATGCAACATGACAAATATTTAGATGAGAAAACTAAGACTTCAGTGATCACACAACCATTCTAACGTAATTCATTTTGGTACCAGTATAATTTGACAGAAAATTTAATGAATTTGATTAAATTTACAATATCAAGTGTGATGTTTTAATTCAGTAGCTTTAACCACAAGAACCCAAATTTTGTCACATTTTTTTTTATTTTATTGAACTCATTAATGGATCATGATCATAAAACCGTATAGTTTAGTTCTGAGTATACATAAAAGGCATTGAATTATGATTAATCTAATCTTGATTAATACTATTTGTGTATATTTTCAAAAGTTATGTTATATAAATCATAATAGTGTATTATACAGTAAGCCATACAAAAATATCTTGGAGGCTGACAGAATCTTCATATTGATAACTTGTTTGTGAGAACTAAGTGACTGTTATGGTAACCTCTGACCAGTAATATTCTAACTTTTTCCCTAAACCCTGCATATACATTTGCCATTGCTAAAGAATGCCTATCACATACCTTTAGCTGCTAGCCAAAGTTTTAATAAAAAAATTGGGAAAGAGTATTCTTTTCTGTTCCATAAATGTACATAGCTTTCTGATATCTTGTTATTGGAAGCAATTTCCATGTTATATACAATATACAATAATGACAATGGGTTGAAATTACAACAGATATTTAGCACTGCAATTTTGAATTCTAAGTGGAATTGTTTAAAGAAAGTTTGAAACTACAGAATTTTATGTCATTAAAATAGCATAGCATTTATATAATTTGATAGGTTCCTTTGCTTATATTGAATGTAGAAAAATAAGTATATTCCCATTAACTTTGGCAAGTTTGTTGCCTTTCTAAAATAAGAGTGAGATCCTGTTTAGTATGTTTTTAAAAGTTTGTCCATGCCTTTATTTTAACACTCATGTCCAAGCTTTACTGGAAAATAGTGGTGACAGTTTCTTACATGAATTTTATTTATATGCCAGTATGTCTGACTATTTTTGATAAATGAACAAATTACTTTATTGGGATATGTATAAACATGTGAAACTTAAAAGTATTTAGTAGTTTAGAACCACTGCTGAAACAAAGAAGGTTTGTAGCATTCTTTAACCTTTTGGGCTTATTCCTGCTGGAAAAAAAAATGATTTACATTTGCCAATTCTTGTTTCTCAACATTTTCCCTTTGACCTAAAATATCTGACAAAAATCTAAACTATAAAGTCATGAAAAATCAAGTAAGCTTATTTACACACAATCAATTTCATGCTATGTCAACTAGAAGAAATTCAATAAAAATAAATTCTCTGTATAATTAATTAAAATAAATTTAATATTATTTTTATATTTTTAAAATTTTCACCATAATAGTTAACCATTCTCATAATTATGAGCAGTTTTATCAAGTTGCCTTTCTACCTTAACTGTGAGAAATGTCATAACTAAGAATTTGGCATTGATATATTAATTTTATGTATGTCTCAATAATTTTTGAAATATTAGTAATTTTCCATTAATTCTAATATTCCATTCTAAGACATAATACAAGGTACCAAATTGTATATACTACCATGTTTTATTGTCTGTACCAGATCCCCAATCTTTCCGTATAAATCATAGGTAGATGCTAGATAGATTATTAATATGTTAATATATATTAATAAATCCTGAAATGTACCTTTATAAACATATATATACCTAGTAAAACAAAATAGTGGACCTAGAAATGAATCTATGTACTTTTAGTCAACTAATTTTAACCAAACTCTCAAAAACGTAAATTAGAGTTAGGAAGTTTCATCAATAATCTGAAAAGAGAGGTGAGTTGCACACTGCACATCACCCCCACCCCCAGCTCTATTGCCTTCTCTCTAAAGGAGGCCAGCCAGGCCCCAGGGATGTCCATGACTGCAGAGCCCCAGCAACACCCAGGTTAGATTCCCCCTCACCTATCCCTTGCCTCAAGGACCACTTGGGGCACAGTCAGTAAAGCTGGGCTGCACTCTGTCGCCTCATCTTCACAGGCAGGTCCATGGCTCTGACTCCTGTAAGAAGAAGCAACAGGACACCAGAAACATTCAGTTCCACCTGGAACACAGTGAGCAGAGGTAGCAATGTGTTGAGCTCTATTATCAGACCCAAGGTTCTGCCTGCCTTCCGGAGGAGTCTTTTCAGTACCAGGGACAACCAGATGGCTAAAGGCTGAGAACACAATCAACGAGAGTCAAGGCAATATGGCATGACAAAAGCCCAGCTATCCTTCTAGAGCAAACACTAGATATAAGGAAACAGCTGAAGCACAAGAAAGTGACCTGAAAACTAATTTTATAAAGATGACAAAGCTCTTTAATGAAGAAATGAATAAATCCATTAAAGAGATATAGGAAAATATAATCAAACATGTGATGAAAGTGAATAAAACTGTTAAAGATGCAAAAATAAAAATAGAAAACACAAATTGGTGGAATGCTGGAGGGGAAAAACCTAGGGACGTGAACAGAAATGACAGATGAAAACATCACCAACAAAATACAAGAGATGAAAGAGAGTATCTCAGGAGTAGAAGAAACAGTAGAAGAAATTGGTATATCAGTCAAATAAATTGGTAGATCTAAAAGGTTCATGAGTCAAACTTCCAGGAAATCTGGGACATTATGAAAAGACCAATTCTAGAGTAATATGAATAGAAAAAGAAGAAGACTTCAAGCTTCAAGGCCCAGAGAATATTTTTAATACAATTATAGAAGAAAACCTCCCAACCTAAAAACATACAATAAGCTTACAGAACAAATTGATTGGATCAGAAAAGAAAATCTCTCTACTACACAATAATCAAAGCACTAAATTTACAGAACAAAGAAAGAATATTAAAATCTATATATTTTTTTTAAAAAGGCCAAGTAACTATCAGAATTACACCCAAATTCTCAACAGACTCTAAAGCCAGGAGGGCCTGTGCAGATATCTTGCAGACCCTAAGAGGCTACAGATGTCAGCCCAGATTACTGTACCCAGCAAAACATTTAATAAACATAGATGGAGAAAACAAAATATTCCATGACAAAACCAAGTTTACAAATATCTATTAACAAATTCAGTCCTACAAAAGTTGCTAGAAGGAAAACTCCAACTGACAAAGCCAAACTACACCCAAGATAACACAGGAAATAAGTAACCAAAAACCAGAAAAGCAAAAATAACAACCCCCAATAAACATATAAAAGCATTCTACCACCACCATCATCAAAATATCAGGAATTAAGAATCACTGGTCATTAATTTCTCTCAACATCAATAAACTCAATTCCTCAATAAAAATGCATAGGTTAACAGAAGGGATACCACAGAAGAATTCATAATTCTACTGCATACAAGAAACAAACCTCAGCCAAAAAGATGGACATGACCTCAGAGCAAAGGGTTGGAAAAAGGTTTTCCAAGAAAGTGGACCCAAGAAGAAATCTGGTGTAGCCATTCTAATATTTAATAAAATATACTTTGGCCAAAATTAATCAAAAAAAATGGAGAAGGACACTTTATACTCATTAAAAAAAAAAAAAAAAAAAAAAAACTATCACAACAAAATTTCAATTCTGAACATCTATGCCCCAAATGCAAGGGTAGCTACATTTGTAAAATACAGATACTGTACTTTAAATTACAGAATCCCACATATTAGTTATTGAAGATTTCAATATCCTACTCAGAAAAATAGTGAAATTAACAATCATTATTGATACAATGGACCTAACATGTCTCGATAGAACATTTCACCCAAACAAAAAAGAATATACCTTCTTTGTACCATATCATGGAAACCTCTCCAAAATTGACCATATACACATCATGAGGAAAGTCTCTCAACAGATACAAGAAAATCAAAATAATCCCTTGTACCTTATCAAAGCCCCTGGAAAGATGTTGGACTTCAACAAAACAGAGACAACACAAAGCCAACAAATGCATGGACATTACACAATACTTTACTCAATGAACACTGTGTCAGAGACGAAATAAGGAAAGACATTAAGCACTTTCTAAAATTCAATGAAAATGAAGACATAACATACTGAAACATATGGGACACAATGAAAGCAGTGTGAAAAGGAAAGTTTATAGTACTAAGTGTGTTCATTAAGAAGTTAGAGAGATCTCATAGCAATTTAAAAGCACACCGAAAAGCTCTAGAACAAAACGAAGAAGAGAAGGAGGAGGAGAAGGAAGAGAAAGAAGAAGAGGAAAAGGAAGAACGTGAAGACCCAAGATAAATAGACAGTAGAAAATAATTCAACACAGGGCTGAAGTCAACAAGTTTGAAACAAAAAGAACAATACAAAAAAATCAATAAAACAAATAGCTGGTTCTGTGAAAAACTCAACAAGATAGCCAAACCCTTACCCCACCTAACTAAAAGACAAAGAGACAGTATCAAAATTAACAAAATCAGAAATAAAAAAAAAAGACACTGAGGAAATACAAATAATCCTTAGGTATTACTTCAAAAGAATGTACTCCACAGAATTTGAAACTCTAAATGAAATGGATGATTTTCGTGAAAGATTCAACTTACCACAGCTAAAGCAGGATAAACCAAACAATGTAAATAGACCCTTGAAGAAATAGAAAGCAGTCATCAAAAAATCTTCCAACCAAAAAAAGGCCAATGGCCAGATGATTTTAGTACAGAATCATATCAGACTTTCAAAGACAAGATAATACCAATACTCCTCAAACTATTCCACAAAATATAAACATTATGAACACTGCCAAACTCATTCTATGAAGCCACAGTTACCCTGGTATCTAAACTACACATAGATTCAACAAAGAAAGAGAATTTCAAACCAATATTTTTTATGAACATTGATGGAAAAGTACTCTATAAAATACTTGCAAACTGCATCCATGAACACATCAAAAAATGTCATCAACCAAGATCAAGTAGCCTTCATCCCAGGGATGAAGGGATAGTTCTGCATACAAAAAGCCATCAATGTTACCCATTATATAAATGAAATGAAAGAAAAATATCACATGATCATCTCATTAGATACTGAAAAGACTTTAACAAAAATCCAATTACCCCTTTATGATAAAAGTCTTAGAGAGATCTGGGATATAAAGCATATAAGCAAAAACAATAGAGGCAGTATACAGTAAGCCAATACCCAACATCAAATTAAATAGAGACAATCTTAAAGCAATTCCACTAACAAAACGTACAATAAAAGGCTGTCTATTCTCTCAATATCTATTCAATGTAGTATTTCAATTTCTATCTAGAGCAATATTAATACTAAAGGGGATCAAGAGGATAGAAATTACAAAGGAAGAAGTCAAAGATTCTCTATTTGCAGATGACATGATAATATACAAATGGATCCACAGATTCTACCAGAGTATGCCCACAGCTGATAAAGTGTAGCCATCAGCAAAGTGGCTGGATATAAAATTAAGTCAAAATAAACAGTAGCTCTTATTTATACAAATGAAAAAAAAATGTGCTGAGAATGAAATTTAGATAAGTCTACCACTCACAATAGCCACAACAGATGCAAAATATCTTGAGGTAATTCTAACAATGCAAAAAAAAAAAAAAAATCCTGTGTGACAAGAACTTTAAGTCTCTGAAGAAAGAAATTGAAAAAGATAATACAATTATGTTGCTCATGGATAGGTAATGTTAACACCGTAAAAATGGCCATCATACAAAAAGCAATATACAGATTAAATGTAATTCCCATAAAATTTCCAACACAATTCTTTACAGATTTTTAAAAATTATTTATTTGATGTATGTGACAACAATGTAAGCTGTCTTCATACACACCAGAAGAGGGCATCAGGCCCCGTTGCAAATTGTTGTGAGCCATGATGTGGTTGCTGGGAATTGAACTCAGAACCTCTGGAAAAAAGTTAGTGCTCTTATCTGCTTAGCCATCTCTCTAACCTCCTTAACACATCTTAACAAGGAATTCCCAAATTTATATGAAAAAAAAAAAAAAAGGACAACTAAAATCTCACAGAATAAAACCAAAGAAGACACAAAATCAAACAAACAACAAGCTTCTAGAGTATTACCATCCTTAATTCAACCTGAACTACAGAGCAATAATAATAAAAACAGCATGATAGTAGCATAAAACAGACTGTCTGACCAATGGAATGGAAGCAAAGACCCAGAAAAAAACCCACAAACTTACAGACACATGATATTTAACAAAGAAGCCAAAACTATACAGCAGATAAAAGAAAGCATTTTCAACAAATGGTGCTGATCTAACTGGAATCTGCATGTAGAAGAATGCAGCTAGATTCATATTTATGACCCTGCACAAAACGCAAGTCCAAATAGATCAAAGACAAAAAATAGCACATATTAAATGTAACAGAAAAGAAAATGAAGATTAGCCTTGAATGCATTGATATAGTAGACAACTTCCAGAGCAGAACACCAAGAGCACAGGAACCAAAATAATAATAATAATAATAATAATTAATGCAACCTTAATAAACTGAAAAGTTTCTGTAGGCACAGAACACAATCAATAGGACAAAATGGCACCTTTACAGAATGGAAAGTGATCTTCACAAACCCTGTATCCAACAGAGATCTAATATCAAAAATATACAATAGACACACAAATCTTAACACCAACATACCAATTAACCCAATTAAAAAATAGGATAAAGAGATAAACAGATTATTCTCAACAGAGGGATCTCTAATGGCCAAGAAGCACTTAAAGAAAAGTTCAATATTCTTAGTCATCAGGAAAATGCAAGTCAAAATGACTCTGTGATTCCTTCATATACCCTTCAGAAGAGCAAGATCAAAAA
This sequence comes from Arvicanthis niloticus, assembly GCF_011762505.2. Taxonomy (NCBI): domain Eukaryota; kingdom Metazoa; phylum Chordata; class Mammalia; order Rodentia; family Muridae; genus Arvicanthis; species Arvicanthis niloticus. The sequence continues at coordinate 60,784,110 of NC_047664.1, read as the reverse complement.
TTCAACTGAGATCACATTCTGTCAAGGATGTAGAGCACTGAGAATACTCCTCCATTGCAGATGGGAGCAAAAACTTGAACAACCACTCCAGAAATCAATCTGGTTGTTTCTCAAAAAATTTGAAACAGTTCTTCCCCAAGACCCAGCTATATCACTCTGGGCATACACCCAAATGATGCTTGACCATACCATAAGGATACTTGCTCAACTATGTTCATACAGCTTTATTCATAATAGACAAAAACTAAAAACAACCTATATGTCCATCAAATGGATAAAGAAACTGTTATATATTTATAAAATGGGATACTACAACGCTTTTAAACCAAGGACATCATAAAATTTCTAGGTAAATGGTTGGAACAAGAAAATATAGTCATTGAGATATCTCAGATCCAGAAAGACATTCATGATATATATGTACATGTAAGTGGAAATTGTCCATAAGTATATGATAATCATGCTACAATCCACAGACCCAAAAAAGCTATGTAACAAGGAGGACTGAAGGGAGGAAGTTTGGACCTCATTTCAAAGAGGAAATAAATTGATATTGAAAGTGGACAGAGAAAGAATGAAAACTGGGTAGGAAAGGGGACCAGAGGGGAACAGGGGTGATAATCAGGCTAGAAGATAGCAAGGGTTTGGGAGTGAGAGAGCAGAGTAAGAAAAAGAAAACTGCTGGGAGAGCATCTCGGGGATGAGCTGGAGACAGGGGACTGGGGATGCTCCAGGGACTCCATAGGGGTGACCCTAGCTGATAATCCTACAAGCAAGGGGCAGGGAGACTGAAGTGGCCACCTCCTAAAGCTAAGCAAGACTTCCAGTACAGGGAACAAGACACCAACACGCCCACAAAACCCTCATCCCAAATTGCCCTGGCTACAATATGTGCAGGGATAAAGATGGAACAGAGTTGGAGGGAATGGACAGCCAATGATTGTCCCAACTTGAAACACACCCCATAGGATACTATAAAATGATACTCTTTATGCTTTTAGACAGGAGCTTTGCATAACTGTGATCTGAGAGGCTTCATCCAACAGCTCGTGGAAACTAAGCTATAGGATGCTGAGACCTATAGCTAAACATTAGTGGAAGCACAGGAAGTTTTGTAGAAGAGTTAAAGGAAGGGTTGAGGGAGCATGAGGGGGTGTCAAGGACACCACAAGAAGACCTACAGAATCAACTAACCTGGGTCCATGGTTGCTCCCAGTGACTGAAGCACCAACCAGCAAGGATGCATGTCCTGAACCCATGTCCCCTACACATATGTAGCAGATGTGCAGTTTTGTCTCTATATGGGTCCCCTAACAATTGGAGCAGGAATTGTCTGTGATTAGGACTCTTGTTACTTGACTTTGGATGCCATTTCCCTAGCTGAGCTGCCTTGTCTGGCCTTAGTAGGAGGGTATACACTTGGTCCGGATGCAACTTGATATACTGAGGTGGTGGGTGGTGGTACATGAGGTGGAGGTGTCTCTCCTTCTCTAAAGGAGAGGGGAAATGAGGGAAGGGGGTAGAACTTGGAGGAAAGGAGTGAGGGGGCTGTGATCCAATGTTAAGTCAATAAATAAATAAATAAATAAAAGAAATTAAAATATAAAAACAAACAAATGAACAAAATCATGTTGAGGAAATTAAATATCAACATGCATGGATCTCCAACTGTCATTATATACAGAAATTCAGATGTGAATGTAAGAATTAATCTTAAAACTAGATGGCCATAGGGGAGACACTTTGGAACATTGGCCCCAGCAATGAATTTTTATATATGGTTCTCAAACACAGGTAAGTAAAAGCCAAAATGGACACACAGGATGACATGACACTCTGAGGCATCTTCAAAGCAATGACATTATTGAGGAAATCATGTATTAAAGCAAGCTGTTTTGAATTCTCCAATTGAAGATTCACTGTTCATAGAACTTACTATGTTTTTCGAGGCAATTGAACACGTCAAATCAATTTATTTCTTCTAGCTGTGATAAAGTTACTGGACTATCTAATGGATTACATCTAAAAGTTTTTTAAAGTTATACATATTATGCTCACCTGAGGGTCAAAATTGTTGATGAGAACCAATATGACTGTCTGACTCAGAAGAATTTTTAAAAAGGTGGGCGTGGGGGTTGGAGATAAAGATGAGACTGAAATAGGTATAAAAGTCTTTAAGTCAAAGAATCAGTATTACTGAGAGGAAAACTAATGACAGAGAAGAGATACGCCCTAGGGAAGGATTACAGTCCTACAGTAAACTCTGCTCCCCCTTCAGGAAATGAATATAAAGAAGTCAAACTGAGTTTGCTTCAGAAAGAACAAAGCCTTACAGACTTTTACATTTTATGAGAAATCATCCTTGTTAATTAGAAAGAAAAAAGAAAAAAAGAAAGAAAAAAGGAAGGAAGGAGGGAAGGAAGGAAGGAAGGAAGGAAGGAAGGAAGGAAGGAAGGAAGATCCTCTCTCCCTATGAGGCTTTTGTCTTGAAAGAAACAATTGCCAAATTTTAATATCTAACATGTAAGCTGTAGTGATTTCAAATGGAGAAAATTTTAGTTATCATGGTGTCTTTTTTATTCCATTGTAGAGATGACAAAGCTGACGTTTCAGAATTGTTAATGACTTTTCTAAAACACAGTGATACCTAACAAGAACATATCAGCAGATACTGAGTTCCTTACTTATTTACTCCCACCAAAACTTACATGGTAAAATTTGAAAACATAGAGCAAGGATAAGAGGATTTGTCCAATGTTTAATAGTAATAACACTCAAGTATGTGTGGAGCAGAGAATTCTGTGTCTGTACAAAAGAGCTCCCACCACAGACAGCCCAGAGCACTTAACACTGCTGAGTAATGCATGGGAATGGAAGAGCTCACGTGATCCAGTCCTCAGAACTGGTATTACTGAACATGATCCTGACAACTGCAAAGCTATCTTTGCTTGAACTGTCTGAGGTGTGAAAAAAGCAGGTGTTTGTCACTTTCTCTCAGAGATCCATTATTGTGGAATCTTTTTAATTTATTTGATCTTAAGTAGTTTTTGTTTAAATTATAATATATATATGTGTATATATATATATATATAATGAATTTCATTATGAAAAGATAAAATAAAAGTCTTCAAAAGAATTTAGTACTATTGTGTCACAGTTATAGTCCTAAAGTCTGAACAGTGGCCTGATCTCCCATTCTTAACATCAAATGCCTGGATTGGAAAGATAGAAATAAAAAAAATAGATCTCGTTACTGAATCTTAAATCTGATTAACAAATAGTGAAGGAGCCCTGTATTAACTGGTAAAAGATAAAATACAAGACTTTAAATCTGTAGATGGAAAGAAGCAATTCTTGCCTAGGGGCTGTCTCACAACTGGAGTAACTCCAAAGATGCTGAATTTCTTCTTAGAATTCAAGACAGGAAGCTGTCAGGAGCAGACAGGTCTCTAATCCAAATGAACATTAATCCAGAAATGTTTGTAACGTCAATTCTGTGGACTTCTGACGTTTTGGAAACCAACTATCCATGTAAGGTAATCTGGACTGTTGTCTGTTAACGCCACTCAGCTATTTCTAAATAAAATATAGAAAAAACCCTAACAATAAACTCCAAGCCATGAATTTACAAATTACTGTCCAGAAAAGGACACACTTGCAGAATACTTGACTGATTATATCTGCCTAGACAGAGTAATCAGCCCTTAATAATTCTGCAGCACTAAGGTCTGTCAGATGATCCTGGGCCAGAAGGCTAAAGATCAGATGCTCCAACATTTTGTAGTATAGGGAGTGTCCAGGTGTTCAGAAGTCTCTATAAATTGGCTAAGTTTTAGAAGCTATGCTTTGTGCTTCCCATAATTTTAGTTAACTCAGTCATTCTGGATTTCTGACGTGGTTGAAAACTTATAGTCTCGTAGCCAATCCTGGCTATTTACTTTGACAGAAAAGATTTGAGTAGATGGTTTTCAGCTGACATTCATTCTAAAGCCAAGAAAAAAACTAGGTTCAGAACTAAGTGTTTTAGTTAGGAGAGATGACAGAGGTTCTGGTTAGTCAACAAAATGATTTTTTTTTTTTGAGAGAAAAAAAATTTTTTAAACAGGAAGGGTGATATGTAGGAGGAGCTAAGGTGGGAGGAGTACTGAGAGGAAGAGAAGGAGTAAGGAAAGGAGGAGAAGGAGAGGAGAAGCTAGGTGATGAGAGAGAGAAAGAGAGAGAAAGAGAGGGGGGGATATGGAGGCAGTTGTTCACTTGTCTCCACCAGTCAAAAGATAGTTGATATATGTAGGCTGGGTATTAGATTACACTTCTGATTAGCATTACCAAACTTATAAAGCCTTTGATTAACATTTTTTTTTTTTTTTTTTGAAACAGGGTTTCTCTGTGTAGCCCTAGCTGTCCTGGAACTTACTCTGTAGACCAGGCTAGCCTCGAACTCAGAAATCCGCTTGCCTCTGCCTCCCAAGTGCTGGGATTAAAGGTGTGTGCCACCACTGCCCGGCTTGATTAACATTTTTAAAAAGTGTATAAAAGCAAAAAGGAAAAGGGGGCATGGGATAGGGGGTTTCTGGGAGGCGGGCGGAATGGGGAAAGGTGATGGCATCTGAAATGTAAATAAAATATCTAATAAAAAAAAATTAAAAAAAAAAAGACTTTAAATCTGGCTATAACCATAAGGAAGTAGTAATCTCCAATATAATAGGAAGGGATGTTTACCACCTTAGTCCCCAAGCCCAGGGAATAGGGGCGCTGACTCTTCATTAGCTTCTTCGAGCTGATTATGGGCATTGAGATATTAGAAGAGGAGTGGGGGGAAGAGCAAATTGACAATCCTCTGATGCTGTGTCTTCGCTGCCTCCAGATGGAATTCCCGGACCTCAGAGGTTTGAGCAGGTTTGCCCAGCTTGCTTGTTGAGTAGATACACCAAGGCTGATCATTCTGAAGTATACAATTCTCAGAACAAATTTTAGTATCAAGATAGATTTTTTTTCTTTTTTTTTAAGAGGGCTGACATTTTATTAAGAATGTTGGTTCTAACCGCTTTTCTATTTTTCCCCTTTTATTGGATATAATATTTACATTTCAAATTTTATCCCCTTACCGCATTTCCACCACCACCCAGGAACCCCTTATCCCATCCCCCCCTCCTCCTGCTTCTATGAAGGTGTTTACCCACCTACCCCCAGCCCCCCTCCCCACCCTCAGATTCCCTCCCCTCAGTGCTCAGCCTTCAGGGTACCAATGACCTTGTCTCCCACCTATGCCCAACAAGGCCATCCTCCCCTACATATACAGCTGGAGTCATATGTCTCTCCATATGTGCTCCTAGGCTGGTGGTTTAGACTCTGGTTAGTCAACAAAAGGATGGACTGGGTATTAGGACTATCTTGTACCTCACTGGTACAAATTGGCATAATTAAGCTCTAATTGTATTTTGAGAGAAAAGTTTCATTTTAACAGGAAGGGTGATGTGTAGGAGGAGCTAAGGTAGGAGGAGTACTGAGAGGAAGAAAAAGAGTAAGAAGAGGAGAAGAAGAAGGAGAGGAGAAGCTAGGTGATGAAAGAGAGAAAGAGGGGGGAGACAGGGAGGCAGATATTCATGTATCTCCACCAGTCAAAAATAGTTGTTATATCTAGGTTGGTCAGTGAGTTACACCTCTGATTGAACAATTCCAAACTTATAAAGCTTATGATTAACATTATTTTTAAAAAAATGTATAAATGCAAAAAGGAAAAGGGGCATGGGATAGGGGTTTTCTAAGGGGGGGGGAAATGGGGAAAGGGGATGGCATCTGAAGTGTAAATAAAATATCTAATAAAAAAATAAATATAAAAAACCTGTTTTTCTAAAAAAAAAAATAGGAAGGGATGTTAAAATTATCCATTATTAATCTGGTTAAAAATGAATTTCAGACTGAATCTTCAGGTATATAGAAAAAAATTCATTTCCTGTATGTGTATATGTGTCTATTATTTGCTACATATATACATTTCTGTATGCATCTTCACAATTACATAAGAATATTTTTGAATAAACTGTGACTAGTAAAGTTTGACAAAGAGTTTAAGCATCCATATTACATCATTTTACCTTAAAATCATGCCCAAAGAAGTTTTCATATATGAGCATGCAAGGATCCAGGACATGATTCTTTGAGACTTTGTTAGAGCAAACATTTCCTAATTTTTTGAGAGCATTAGGCAAAAGACCTTATGTCACAGTGATAACATCATTTCTTATCCTAAAAGTCGTATTCTGTCTTTTGTAATAATAAGGGAAATTTAAAAAATTTTGCCATTATCTCTTTATAATATCTCTTTCAGAATGAGATAACTACATAAATTACCTGAAATTATTTCTTTTTTCAGATATTTATCTATTCTCATTATACACTTGATCATTAATTTCTGTAAGTATAAACAAATATATTGTTTCATAATATAATACTTAATGTTATTTTCATTACTATTCAAATTGGTCTAAATAGTGAAAATACACTTTGGCCCACATTATTTTGGTGAGATTAGAATCAAACTCTCTATTTTCTATTAATATCATATTAGACACATCAAACTTAGGTAATGTTAGATAAGTCTCCAAGTAACTCTGGTTTTTAAATTTAACTGAAATATTTTTTCATTTGAAGAATCATAACCTGAATACTAGGTATCCTCATTAATATTGGAAAGCTATTATTTGCAAATGCTATAACAAAAATCTATAAATATTTTATATTTTATTAAACAATTAATAGTCTTTCATAATTAAAATATTGCATCTTTTGCTTATACTAAACTAAACATTCTATGCTGGTATGTTTTATTCTAATTTATTACCACATGTAAAATTCAAGTTTTCTCTTGTCTTATTGTACATCACTGTTATAGTAAGGGTTACTATTGTAATATAACACTATGGTCCAAGGCAACTTGAAGATGACAAATTTATTTTACTCACCTTTGCTTGGAGCAGTTCATCATCAAATGTAATGATGGCAGAAACTTACTAAGGAAAGAAAACTAAAGACAGGAGATAAAACAGAAGGCAGGAAGGGGTGCTATTTATTGGCTTGCTCCTTATAGCTTACTCAGCCTGCTTTCTGTTAGAATTCAGAACCAATAGCGCAGGCATGGCAGCACCCAAAATAATATAGGTCTTCCTCCATCAATTATTAATTAATAAACTGACCTGCAGGCTTGCCTAGAACTGAATCTTACAGAATTATTTTCTCAGTTGAGGCTCCTTCAACTTTGATGACTCTAGCTTGTGTCAAGTTGACATGAAACTAGCCAGTACAATCATCATTCAAATATTGAGAGTATATGTAGACATAAAGCTACTACGTACTAGGAGAGACTAAAGGAGGTTGCATAAATCTCACTCTCATAAAGGGAAAACAAAAATAGTCATTGAGGTGGATGGAGAGAGAGGGAATGGAATGAGAGAAAGCATGAAGAAGCGGAATGGGGATGGGTAAGAGGGCTGAGAGTGTGAATGGAAATCGCTGGGGGGGCTTATTTAAGACTAGTTAGAGATCTGGGACTGGGGAGGCTTCAGAGGGTCTGTGGGGGTGACCCTAGCAAAGAATACTACCAGCAGGGGAAATGGGGAATGAAGTGGCCACCTCTTTTTGCAGGTAGAACTTTCAGTACAAGGAGGAGGACATCCACATAAACACAAAACCATCAACCGATAATTTGTCCTGCCTACAAAATGTGCAGGGATAAAGATGCAACAGAGATTGAGGCAATGGCCAAACTGACTGGCCCAACTTGAGACACACCCCATTGGAGAGGGTCAATACCTGACACTATTAATGATATTCTCCTATACTTGCAGATAGAAGCCTAGTATAACTGTCTCCTGAGCAGCTTCATTCAGCAACTGATGGAAAGAGATGCAGCCAAACGTAAGGCTGAGTTTGTGGATTGTTACAGAAGAGTGGGAGTTAAGACTGAGTGAGCTAGAGAGATCAGGGACACCACAAGAAGTCTCATGAAAGTTCACAGAGATTGAACTACCAACCAAAGAGAATTCGAGGGCTGAATCTAGGTACCTTAGACATTTGTAGCAGATGTGCAGCTTAGCTTGGTCTTCCTATGGGTCCTCTAGCAATTGGAGCAGGGGTTGTCTGTGACTTTGTTGCCTGCTATCCCCTTCCTCTAACTGGAATGCCAGGTTGAGCTTCAAAGGGAGAGGATACACTGAGTCCTGTTACCATTGGTTGTCCAGGGCAGGACAGGGTGATACCCAAGAGGGTAATGAAGGGAAGGATTTGTGAAGGTGAGACTGGGAAGATGGGAGGAGGGGGCTGTGATCAGGATTTAAAGTCAATAACTAAATAAATAGTTGATAGCTGAGGGTGCTGCTCCACAAAAGCTGCCGCTGATTCACTTAGTAAATTCCACTGTACATGTACATAACTATTCGAAATGTGAAAAAAATACATATCTTAGGTGTAAATCTACAAAGTGGGTCAAGAACTTACAACCCAAGTTGAGATTTCAGATTCCCCAGTAAATGTACTCCATCTCTGAATGACCTTGTTTTGTCCAGCTTTATTGACTTGAGCCAATCAGGACTTCAATTAAACCTGAACTTTCACAGCACCCAGAGACTGGAGAACAAATGCCTGCTAGCTTACTTTTAACTTACCCATTTCCTAATCTCCTTTGGGCCCATAAAAAGGAATACTTTGCACCAGTTTATCAGGAAACGCTTACAAAAATATAGTTGTCTTTCTCTCTTAAGTTGGGTGGAAAGTTTTGATCATTTTATGAATAGATATATTGTCATTTAAGGAAACGGTTACAGATAAATATGGTCTTGGACAGGAAGGAAACAAAAATAGGGAGCTTAGACTCAGGTATCTATCTTTTCTTTCCCTTTCTCTAACCTTCTTTCTTAGATAAAGAGAAGGGGGTGAGAGGAAAAAGCGAAAATATAGAAATAAGCAGATGAAAGTGTAGATTATTGAATCTACTTTTTAGCATAGAGCTATTGTAATTCTCAGAAAAGGTTATTTTTGTTAACACTGAATTGGACAATTGTATATTGACACAGGATTAAAATTTTCATCAGTGTAATTATTTGTATATTGATTCAAAAATTAAGCTTAATTTTGTTACAACATAATGTATGTCTGTTTCTATTCTTGTATAGGTATTATACATATGCAACTCATTTAAAAATACAAGGTTTAGTCCAAGTCCTTTAAATAGCTGCTACTGGCAAGTGTTAGAAATGGTTAAAAATTTCAAGTTAATGATCAGAAAATTAAACTCATTGTCATGTCAGATACTAATCTGGATTTTCATGTCGATGTGCTTCCTGGGTTAAACACATAATAAATAGCTACAAACAGGCAATGTTTACTAGTTCAGTTATGCTATGAATAGATAAATGGTCTTCAAACCTCAGAGACCCCAAGAATGCAGCATTTAAAGATGTTTTTATTAATCTACAGTTTTTGGCATTGAAATATGTCAGCTCCTGGTAGCAGCCTATTTGACTTTTAAGATGATGAGTATCAAAGGACCTCCATTTGGAAATGGCTTCATTTGTGGCAAGCCAGCTACTGGGGAGAAAAAGTCATAACTTCATCTGAAGACTGAATGCTGTCCAGAAAGGACAAACAGACACAGAGAAGTAAGTTGCCAAGCTCTGTCAAGGAAGGGTAAGCAAGTCCTTCAGTGATATCTTGAGGTTACTGACAGTGAAGTAGATAAAATAGATTAGAGGGTTGATATCTGCCCAGATATAATTCTTTAAGGCTTATTATAAATATAAAGATTTTTATGTTTTTTGCTTGGTAACTAAATGATCTAAGGTGATCTCAAAACCCCAAATAATATTTACCCCAACACAATTAATTAAAGAAAATTCAAGAGTTATGTGTAAATCTTTGGGCACTTTACATATTCCAATTGTTCCTAAAGTAACTTAGATTCTTACCTTTTCAACAACCTTTCAGGGTCTTGGCTTTAGAAATCTTAATGCATTTAGATTGTAGCTCACTCTTCAAGAAAAACTCAAATCTGTGACAGAATAAATATTCTTTTTAATTTGATTGTTTTGTACTTTTCTTCCTGTTATGTGTCATACTAATAATTTTAATAAAACCTTAACATCCCTATAGGACATCAGAGTACTCTGAATAATATTTCTATGTATACTCTCTACATTCAATCTACTCTGCCCTCTTCCCTTAACTCCTGTTATCTGAGATATGTGCACCATGCCTATAATTTGATCTCTTTATTATTATTATTATTATTATTATTATTATTATTATTATCAGCATTATTATTATTATCTTTTAGGATCACAATGTTCCCCTGCAGACTACCCAGACTTGTTTGTTGTACATATATTTGCATTTAAAAATTTCTATGTCTTTTGATGTTAATTATTTTTTTATCAACTTGACACTAGTTAAAGTCATCTGAGAAGAGGGAACCTCAATTGAGAAAATGGCTCCATAGGATCAGGCTGTAGCCAGACCTGTAGGACATTTTATTAAATACTGGTTGATGTGGCAGGGTTCATCTGATGGTAGGTGGTCCTCGGTTCTATAAAAAAGCTGGCTAAGCAAGTCAGGAGGAGCAAAACAGCAAACAGCACTCCGCAATGGTCTCTGCACCTCCTCCTGTCTCCATATTCCTGCCCTTTTTGCTGTCTTCTCCTCACTGCCTTCAATGAAAAATGTGATATAGAGGTGTAAGCAAATGAATCCTTTCCACCACACGTGGCTTCTGGTTATGGTGTTTGGTCACAGCAGTAATAACTTTAACTAATACAATGACTCATTGTAAATACTGCAGATTAACACACTTTCTTCAATTTAGAAACATCTATATTAACTTTGTTATAAATCTGCCCATGTTAGCATGGCTATCAACTATTTTTATATTTCAACAATTTAAATACATTTAAATAATATAATGACAAATGATGTTTAATGATTTTCATTTTTGAACAATGTCTTTGTATCTATTTTCAGGCCTAACACCCTTCAGTCATGTACACAGGTGGAGGGTATGAGGAGCAGGCCCTAGAGAGATTTACATACTAATGAGGTACCTGAAGGCCAGAGGGTGGAGCTGATTAAACATTCCTCCCCAGCCCCTCCCCACCTTCCCCTCCTTATTTAACTCACATCCACCCTGGGTTTTAGGGGGTATGCATCCAGATCCATCCACCATCTGCCATGTCAATAAACCGGTTTTGGAAACCCAAGGACTTCCTTGTGTGTTGGGACTGCGCCCTGAGGAGCCGTGGAGAGGCCTTTAGTTAATGTGCAGCTGGGCCCAATTTCCAGCTGGAGGAACCCAGAGTGTTCCTAGCTGACTACACACAGCATGGTGGGAGAAACCCTGGGTTCCCCAGCCATATTTTTTCCTACAATCTATGTGTCTTTTCAGTAAACACTATGAACAGATTTTTTTTTTTTTTTTTTTTTTTGGTTTTTCGAGACAGGGTTTCTCTGTGTAGCCCTGGCTGTCCTAGAACTCACTCTGTAAACCAGGCTGGCCTCGAACTCAGAAATCTGCCTGCCTCTGCCTCTGCCTCCCAGGTGCTGGGATTAAAGGCGTGTGCCACCACTGACCAGCATGAACAGATTATTTGATGATATATTAGTTGTATGATTTTATTAATGTTCCTGGGCCCTAGGAGTTTCTTGTTTTATTTTTAAATATAGACTTGCATGTATTTAATGAGTAATTTCTCCCACTGTGGGATTTTTGTATTTGACTTTTCTAGCAGTGCTTTTCACAGACAATACTTTGAACTTTAGAGAAGTGTCATTTTTCAATCATGACTGAGGACATTATAACTCTTTATTCACTGTATCTACATACATGAAAAGGAGTTTGCATTTCTTCATAGGACATTTCTTAACAAATACAAGATACCTTGTATCTTTTGTTTCATTCAGTTTGTTATTTCTGTGAAGTCAGCACTGAAGACTGAGTTGCACAGAAACAAATTTTAGTTGTTTGTTACCAAAATTGAATTCAGGAAAGCTTTTAATATTTTGGGGGAGGTAGGAAGTCTTGACAAATTCAAGAGTAGTAGGTTTCTAAAGAAAAAATATTTTAATAAAAAGTGAAATTTTCTTAGGAAAAAAGAAAACCATTTAAACTCTTTTGAACTTAGAAAATAATAGAGATGAAAAATAGTTGGATGACTGCACAGAAACTGCCACTGTGGACATCCTGAACTTACTTAAACATCACTTAACCACATAATGAACATTAAACTGAATTTCTATTATAAAGCATTCAGTGTTCTACCATAAACCATAATGTCTACTCCTGTTGAATTATGGGCCATTCTGGTTCATCCTGTACTCATGAAATTTTCCTTTATCTGCAAATATTGTCTATATTCAAATTAGGTCTCAACAATGAAGGTAATCCATAACTGGGAATGATATCTTCTAGCAGCTTCTTGGCTACTACAATGGCATTTTCCTTCTTGGTGGAGAATGTTTCCACCGAAACTAAAAAGGTATTTACAAAGAGTAAAAGGTACTTATATCCATGTAGACCTAGATTGACTTCAGTATAGTCTGTTTACCAATTTGTACCTGGCCTTTGTCCACATACCCTGTTTTCCAGGGTCCCTTGATCTATAGTCAAGTAATTTATTGCCTTACAGACAGGGAAGTGAGAAATGACCGCATCCTACAAATGAACAAAATGAAAAATCTTTACATAGCATCCCTTAGTAGCTTTCTAAGTTTCCTGTGGCCAAGAAGGATATTCCAAGGGAAAGATCATATGGTCTTCTGCCGTACAAAGCCATACCCGAGTTCCAAAAGAGTCCTTGACTTTTGGCTTGATCCTTTTTTTCTTTTAGCCTGTAGTGTGGCATCAGGAAAAGCTCTGGAAAGATCATAGCTACCATGTCCTTGGCCATGGAGTCTGATGCAGACTCTTAGCAGCTTTAGCAGACAATCTGTTTCCTTTTGCCCTCTTTTCTGTGCCCTTTTGATGTCCTGGGCAGTGAATGATGGCTACCATGAGAGATAGCAATATTGCCTGTAATAGGTTCAGGATCTCATCTTTATTTTTCATAGTCTTTCTCCTCTGTGAGCAACCCGCCTTCCTTATAGATGAGCCAGTGGACATGAGGAGTGGTAAAGGCATACTGGCTTTCATGTAGATGTTATCAGTCTTACATTTGGAAAATTTTAGGGCCTCAGTCAAAATAAGTAATTCAGCTTTTTGGGTCAATGTCCCAGGTGGCAGTGCTAAAGCCCATGTCATAGACTCAAGAGTTACCACTTCCACACCTGAATACCTGTGTCCTGCATAAAACTGCTTCCATCCAGGAAATAGACTATCTCCACATCTGGCCAGGGGACATCTGTCAGATCTGTCTTTGGATTTCTGATGTGGCTCAATACTACTAATCAGTCACTAGTGACATGTAGATCTGGATTCAGCAGTAGAGTGGTCAAGTTAAAGGCTGAGTCAGGGTGCTACTAGATATTGGGCCAGTTCAGAAGCAAAAACTGGTAATGTGGGGCAAGTAGACCATGCCCCACAGTAGACCAGATAGAATGGTTGGTAAGGCTGAAACAGGTTCAAAAACCCAAGTAAATATCATAACTGCAAATGTCAGGTGTTGGAACCAACTCCCAGCCAGACTCTCCTTGGGCTGGAACATGTAACCATGACACCCCACTGAAAGGAGCATGATAATCAAACATGTTTTATTAAATTCTAGAGTTCTCCATGTTAATAAGGTCTAGATAGGCCCCAAGTATTTAGCCAATGAGCATCTATTCTTGGACATTCCTTCCGACAAAAGAGATTGACTCCCTTGTTCACCCTGAGTAAGACACATGCCTTTATATTTAGCATAAATGAAGGAGTTTGCATAAGCAAGGACCATCTCCTTCATCAAAAATTCCTTTGGGGAGAGGCCTTCATAGTAAAGAACCATACCTAATCCTCCTAGAGAATGCCATTTCTCATTTGTTCTTCTGTACTCTTAGCACTCACTGGAAACCAAATCAGATTCCACCCCCATCCAGCCTTAGCCATCCCCTTCTTGCCTGGTGCATAGAGGAAGCATGAACCCTTTGATCTTCATTCTCAACTCCTTGAGCTCCCAAGTGACTTTTGGGTAGACAAGAGACTGAGAGCAGGGCATTCATTACAGAGAGAGAGAGAGAGAGAGAGAGAGAGAGAGAGAGAGAGAGAGGAGAAAGAAGAGAGAGGGGGGAGAGGGGAGAGGGGAGAGAGGGGAGAGAGGGGGAGAGGGGAGAGAGGGGAGAGGGGAGAGGGGGGAGAGAGGAGAGAAGGGAGAGAGGGGAGAGGGGAGAGAGAGAGGGAGAGCGACAAAGAGGGAGAGGGGAGAGGGGAGAGGGGAGAGGGGAGAGGGGAGAGGGGAGAGGGGGAGAGGGGAGAGGGGAGAGGGGAGAGGGGAGAGGGGAGAGGGGAGGAGAGGGGAGAGGGGAGGAGAGGGGAGAGGGGAGAGGGGAGGAGAGGGGAGAGGGGAGAGGGGAGAGGGGAGATTCTCATCTGGAGAAACACAAGCTAGGACCTCCTATCTTGGACCAGATTCTTCCTTTCCCAAACAGCATGCAGGTGGCACTCCAGCATCATAGCAGCAAGAGAGATATGCAGCCCAACATGCTAAGGCATCAGAGGAGTATTAGATATCCAGTGTGTGTGTGTGTGTGTGTGTGTGTGTGTGTGTGTGTGTGTGTGTGTGTGTGTGTTTGTAGGGTGTTAACTATTTTGATGGCATGAAAGGTGGTTATGATCAGTTCTTGTCCCATGCTAATTTTTACCTGCATCCTTAACCAAAAATGCAGTGGCCTCTAAGATGTGGATTGCTGTTTATATACAGGGGAGAGCAGGCAAAAGATAAGGCTAGAGCCTGTGATTGGGTAGTAGAAAAAGATGGCAGGATGAGAGTTTTAGAGACGGGACAGAAAGAGACAGAGAGGACAGAAGGACAGAGAAGATGGAGGAAGAGGAAAAAGCAGATCCACATGGCTTGAAATAGCCAGAGGTACCTATGAATATCATAGAGGAAATATAATAATATAGGATAATTTGTCCAATCTAGGTGGGAAGATTGTATCAATATCAATTGGCTTTGAGTTCATTGTGTGGGTGTTTTGTGAGTTGCAAATTACTGTTATAAATCTGTCTGATAAATTACAAGGCTCTAGAGTTTTGATTTTACTGAGTTATGAGGTTTTGTGACAGCTAGCAGCAGAGGGGAGATGGCTTGGAAGTTACCACAGAGAACCAGGGAAGACCTTAGTTTGCAGCTCCCAATGGGGAAGGGGAAACCACATTACTAGACTATATCTGGTGACATTGTGGATTTTTTAAATTATTACATGCAACATAGGAAAGTTGGTCATCCTTGTGCTATGGGATCCAGCTTTTAGGACAGGTAGGATCCAGGTCCTTTCCAAGGACTTACATTCATGGTCAGCATCCCCTTGGTTATGCCTGTATCTTCATCTATATTCAGGTGGACAGGCTTACAGATTATCTGGCATGGTGAGTGCCAGGGCTTTAAGAAGGGCTTCCTTGAGTCTGTAAAATTTTTTGTTCATCTCAGGAGTATAATTTAAGGTACTCCCCTATTCCCTAGTGGCCTCATAGAAGGGTCTAAGAATCTCTATAAATCCTGGTACCCAGGATCTAGAGGACCCTGCTGGGCCCAGAAACTCATAAATTTAACACTGAGTCTCAGGAACAGGAGTGTTGAGGATTGACTCTTTCTGAGCCTTAAACAGCAGGTATTAGCACTCCTTGAATATGTATCTGAAGTATGTTACCTCGTTTTGGCAGAGTTGTCCCTTTTTTTTTTTTTTTTTTTTTTTTTTGGACACCTGATATCCTGTCTGGTCCAGTTCCCTGGCAAGTGTCTTCATGTGGGGCAGCTATAAAGAGGTCATCAACATACTGGTAGAGATTTATTTAGGAATGAGTCTGCCAGTACTCACTGAGTTTTTCATCAAGTGCCCCATCAAAGATGGTGGGCCAGTTCTTGAATCCTGGTAGCAATCTAGTCCAAGTTAGTTGTCTATTAAACCTGTGTTCTGGGTGACTACATTTGAGGGCAAATATGGGCTGACTAGCTGGGACTAGTGGCAAACTAAAGAAGGCATTCTTGAGGTTCAGTATGATGTAAATATCTCATTTGAGTGGCAGGTTGCTCAGCAAAGTATAATGGTTGGGCACTATAGGGAGCTACCTTTTATCCATTTTTTGACTTTGAGTAAGTCCCATACAGGCCAGTAGTCATTAGAATGGAGCTCTCTTACTGCCAGGAAAGGAATGTTCCATTCCAACTGGCAAGGGACTAGTATCCCTTCTTCCTAAAGTCAATCTGTGTATGATGTCATTCCTAATTTTACCTCTTGTATCAAATGGTATTGGTGGAATCTGGCCAGGCTGGCATTGGACATTATTTGCACCAGGACTGGGGCATTTTGCTAGCTCTGTGGGATTTTTTTTTTCCTGCCCATAACCCTGGAATCTCTTCCCATAACTTCTCTAGGTATGGTCCTTATCTATATTCAAAGGACATGTTGCATAAAGCTTATATTCTTCCTCTAGTGCCACAGTCAAGATATGGGACCATTATCATTAAGAACTTGAACTCCCTGGGGACCAAAGTGGACTTGTGCTTTCATCATAGTCAGAAGATCTTGGGCAAGGAGCAGGTGTGGGTATCTGGAGATGACCACAAATAAATGGGTTATATGTTCCATTTCTCAAGTCCACCTTTCTTTGGGTAGTTCTAGTGGACCTTGAATCCATGTTCTCTTGTTGGACAGAGGTCCCATAGGTTGTTTCAAGATAGAATGTTGTGCTTCTTTGTCTACTAGGAAGTCTATTGGCTTCTCCCCTTTCTTTAGGGTTACCCATGGCTCATGGAGAGGCTGTGGGCCCCAATGCTCTCAGTCACTTATCTCTTCTATTTTCAGAACTTTAGGCTCTCTCCCTTTTAGTCTCTTGGAACATTTGTTCTTCCAATGCCCCATTTCTTTACAACAGGTACTTTGGTCTTTTTGAAAATGAGGCAGCCCAAGAGGGCATGCTTCTCCCTCCTCTTCCATATGCTATATTTTTTCAACACTCAAATATCTGATGTCTCTCTCCCATTGGCTGGCAGTAACATCTTGGCATGTCCCCAGTCTTGCTCTTCAGATGCCCTATTGTTGTAGACCTTTTTGGCTATTGCCATGAGCTCAGCCATTTGCTTATCTTTGAATCTTTTCCCCTGAAGTTTTATGCAGATGTCTGATGCCAACTGGTTGGCTAAATTTACAGCAGACTGGTTTTCCCTTGCCTCAGGATCAAGAGGCATGTATGTACAGTAGGCTTCCAGTAACCCCTTGAGAAATACTCCAAGGCTTTCCTCTTTACCTGGTATAGGCTGTCTTGTTTTAGAGACAAATTTGTGGGCCTTCAAGTTGCCTCCAGAGACACCCTCATTAGAATCTGCCAGTAGACTTTTAGCATCTCCTAATTTGGGACAAGATCATAAGGATAGAGGTTTTCCTCTGGAGTGGATGGAGGTAAAAATCATCAGTTTAAGGTCCTTCAACTGCTCTGTTTCCTTAATCTGCAAGATTTCTGGAGTTGGTTGCAAGACAGGACTTAGCCATGAAGCAGGGATCTCCACCAGATACTAGTCATGTGTGACCTGGCCAGGGTGTCCAGGGTTCCCATACATAATACTTTTAGCCAATTAGATGATAGGAAGATGGAAGGTGCTCCTGTCTGGCCATCCTACAGTGAATATAGGTCATTTATCCCTGCAAAAGATTTAAACCCACATTCTCCTTTACGTGTTTGAAGTCCCTAAAGATTGATCAAACTAGGTACAATGGGGTGGAGCTTGTTGCCTGTCTTATGGTGCCTTTTAAGAAAGTAGCAGAGGACAAGCAAAATATGAACACATAAATACAGAAACAGGCCTACAGGGGATCAAAAAAGAAATCGAAATGATACATATGATAACCTACTTCATAACCAGGCTCCATTGGAAGGGAATGACCAGTCCTTGTCCACTAAACGCTGAGTCAGACTAGAGCTCTCTAGCTCTATCAGAAAAGAATCTAGAGAGTTGGAGCTTTAACCCCACCTATATTGGTCTCCTGGTTGTATCCAGGATACCAGACAAATCAAAGAATGTGCTGAAATAAAGACAAACAGCATAAAATGAGACAAAGACACACAACACAGAGGCATGGCCCAACTTACTGATTGGTGGAGAGCCAATTGCTCTCCTATTGAGTCAGGGAGAACCCGGTAATCCAGGCCCATGCACCAAATGTAAGGGTCCAAGAGTCTCTGAAGGAAGGCCCCAGACTCAAAAAGTATGCAAAAGCAAAGAGCATTTATTCTTCAGACAGTACTAGCCTGTGGAAGTCAGCCATTCATAGAAAGTGGTGACAGAGAGATGAGTTCAAAGCATAGTAGGAAAATTTTAGAAAGGTTAGGGTCATTTTTAATAAGATTGGCTAGGTAAGCAGCAGTTACATTAGTACATTTCTAATTGGTCACTATATTAGCTTTATCATTTTTGTTCAAGCCTTAAAGAAATTCCAGGAACTGTCTCAGTCCTTGGGCTGGCTGTCTCTTTCTGCTAGATGTCAGGGGCCATTACTGATTAATGGCCCATTTTCTGTGGTGTTTTTTTTTTTTTTTTTTTTTTCCTGAAATGCTTGCCTGCTTCTTTGGGAAACTGAAACCTAAGCCTAGTTATAATAAAATGGAGTAAGTTTCTGTCTGAGCACTTGATACTACTTTTTTTCATCTTAATGTAAAGAAATGTATGCAATAGATGAAATAAAAACTGCCAATCTGCATCTCCCGTTGACATCGACACTGAGGACTTACTGTGTTTGTATGAAAGATCGTTTTGAAAAGGCTGACTATTGTTTCATAACAAATCCAGGTGCTTATCTTAAAAGCAATGTTTAGCATAAAAACATCTTTGAAATTCTGCTAACGTACATTTAAAAGCATACTACATTTTAGATTATCTACAGGCAAGCTCAGGTGTTATGTTACTTGTTTAGTTATATGCCATAGTAAAACTGATTTTAATATAAGCTTGCTGCAAAAGGAAAAAAAAAATCCAATTTCTAAGCTTGGCTCTCTGTTTCGTATCTACTTGGCCACATGAAACCTGGGTGCCTGTAAAGGCAGGATAATAACTAATCCTCTTTAGTGTTTAGCGACACTTAATCCTTTCTGGTACTTATCCTATTAACATTTTTTTCTCATTGTATTTAAATGCCAGTGCAGAGCACTCAAATTACTTGCATTTATTTCCATGCTTCTGAATTTGCCCGTTAGAGAAAGTACATTCAGAAATGTTTGACTAAATATATGCATTTATCAGAGTCTATATTCATTTTCAAGAGCTTATTCCACTTTAATGACTTGCAGCTTGGATACTTTAAGCTACCAACTTATGTTTATTATTATTTTGAACTATAAAAATCATATGCAAATAATAATAATTATTAAACCAGAATTCCATGGTTTAAGAATAATAATTCTTAAACCAGAATTCCATGAATTTTTATAGACATTAACAGACTTGAATTTACTCCAGGTAAATAAATACTTCAAACACTATTCACCATTACTTATGTAAAAGGACACTATACAATGCATGTTATTATTTTTTTTTTTCAGGAGGAAGAGTTGAGACATGATCTCAGGCAAACCAAGCTGATGTCACCAACCTAGTTTGGAACTCTTGATCCTTCTTCCTCTATATTCCAAGTGCTATGATTTCACATATGTGCCACATTGAGTAGAAAATTTAACCTCTCAAGACCATTCTGTGTGAGACTAGGCTAAACTCTGATGTAAAAACAATCTAAGCCCCAAATCAAATTGTTTTAGATGAATGAAATCTTATTTATCACTATGACATCTCATTTGATGGAGTAGCAAATATAAATCAAAAAGTTAGAGAAAATTCAATCTGTCAAGACATGATCAGCTATAGGGGTGATATTTAGAAAATGGTGCCTGGTCTGGCTTGTTCCCAGGCAGCCACCATGTTCCCACTGCTCCTAGGCTCTGACTGGGGCTCTGGCTAGCTAGATGCACATTCTCTGGCACCCACGAGATGTGAGTGTGGGGAATGGCTCTGCCAATCCACAATGCTGCATCCACAAAGCTCAGCTGAACCCCAGACAATATCTTCTATCTTTGCAGTACCCGGTAGAAATGAGACTCTTAAAGCTTAATGATTATCTAAAGGATTTATATATGTAGAAATGCCCAATAAACAAGATGCCCACACAATTAGAGTTGTTACCCAATATCTAACCTTTTGATAGAAGTTGCTACCCAGGACAGCTTTCAACTTATCTGTGATTCTCCATGGCTGATAGCCTCCTTCCTCTCCTCCCCTTCCTCTTTTCTCCCCTCCCATTCCTCTCTTTCTCCCCTCCCCTTCGTCTTTATCTCTCCCAGCTCTACCTCCTCTTCTACTGCCTATGCACTGAGCTCCACTGCGAATGCAATGTAGCAGAACCGTGTCCTGCTACAACAAGCTTGTAGAACTTCGACTTTCTATCAGTAAAACATACCCCAGCCTCACTTCCTATGGATGCGATGCCATTGAGTAACAAATAGCCACAGCTTGTTAACACCAGTATGCCATTTACAAGAAAGGAAGGAGGGAATGTTTGTACCAACCCATACTCTCCTACATGAGTTTTAATGCAATTTTAATGTCAAATTTATAATAGAGAAAATTGGGGCCAGAGAAATGGCTCTGCAATTCAGAGTACTGTCTGTTCTTTCAGGAGACAGGTTAAATTTTCTAGAATCCACATGATGGATCAAAACGTTATTTAGGTGAAATATAATAACCTCAATATTCTCCAAGGTAATCAAATATGTACTTGGTACACAGACATACATGTAGGTGTAACACCCATACACATAAAATGAATAAATTAAATATTGATACAGAGAAATAATAAATGCTTAGAAACATTTAACATTCTATAGGTTGATAATCAAAATAATTAGATATAAAATATTTTAGATTTTATATGGCAGGATTATACATATTCAACTAACAAATCTACAAGTATTAAAAAGCCTGAACATTTTTGAAATCTGAATCACATGTAGTATGAAGAATTTTGGATAAGAGACACTGAAGTTCTTATGTAAAATTTAACATTTTCCATTAAGAAGAAAGAACTGGAAGGGAGAACAAAGAGAAAATAATATATGAAATTTTAAATGAACGAACAATGTTTTTGCACACAATAAATTTGGGCATACATGCAAGAGCGTATATAACATGATTTCTACTGTATATCTCTATACATTAGTGATTAAAAAAAACTTGTACAAATACCTATATTATAATGCACTTGTAGTTAATATTGACATGAAGGTTAGCATGCACATAGATAGATTTAATCTCAGAAATATTTTAACTGTTTTAAATGTATTGGATATGTAGTATTTTGGTAGATTGAGCGAGAGTCCCTAAAATACAATGATAACCCAATGTTGCAGCATTTCTTGTTATATTACATGATGATATTAAGCACTGAATAGTATAAAAATGTTATAAGAAAAATGTAAAGGGGAGGTTTTATTTATTCAAATATCATGTAAATTGTTAAATAAAGTAACAGATGGAAAATATACAGGAGAAAAAAAGAAAAAAGTGAAGTTAATATAAATATAAAAAACAGGCAACAGATAAGTACCATAAATTAAGACACTCCTACAACTAATACTGGGAAACCCGGGAAACAAAAATAACTTACTTCTACAGAGTCTATACATTATTAAGCTAGCCATTTGATTGTATTTCTATAGTATGCATAGCTGGGAAACAACCAGTTTCCACTTTTCTCAGCCAATAAGTTTCTAGATACATTTTCAAACAGTTTCAATTAATTATCACATACATACTGGTATCATGATTCAAAATAAAGACATCTCCATGGAAAGCATGAAGCTATTAATTAGAAATGAAGTGAGAAAGCTAAGTGTTTTCAGTATATTTTTATTGCAGTGAAGAGATGCCAAAATAAATTATAGGAAAAGAGTTTATTGTGTTTTACCATCTAAATACTGAGTCTATGACCATCATGACAAGGAGCATAACACTAGAGCATTAATTGAGAACTAAAGTGTTGAAATAATAACCAGGAGGAAGAGCTAATTGGAAACGATATAAGCTTGCGAATCCTTAAATCCAGGCCACAGTTACATCTCCTTTAACAAGACCACACCTACTAATTCTTTCTAAACAGTTCTACCAAATACAGGACAAGTGCTGCAGTATATAAACCTATAGAAACTATTCTTATTCAAAATACTTACTGAGCAGCCATTAAACTCACAATAGGAATTACAAAAAATAAGACACTTAAGTTATTCATTTATCTAATCCCTCCAATAATATCACTTTAGATACCAAATATTTATCATACAGACACGTGGGAAGCAGTCAAGATCCAATAGCTATATAAAGTGATGGGAACTAATTGCTACTATGGATTTATTAAAAGTTCATATGATAGTTCTTTGAATACTCATCAGTGTCTCCAAGGTACTTCTGAGTCATGGTTTTTGTCCAGATCAACTGCAAAACTCTCAGTACATACTAAGATGAAAGCATTTCCAACAGTAGCTCATTAAATGCCGAAATTGTAAAACATGAATTTTGAGACAAGATATGTACCTGCTTACAAGATAATTATATAATTAAATATATAATATATATAATAAAAATATAATAAAATATATAATTAAAATTAAAAATATATAATTAAAATTTAAAAACATAATAAAAATATATAATTAAAATAACCACTGTCTGGTCCTATAACCATTGTTCTTACAACCTGACCTATTTTTGCCATACTTGATTATATCTGGAGACACTGACATTACTACTGTATGAAAGCTGATTCTGGTATATGGAGTAGTTCTACTTAACAAAAGAGTGATCAGACTTAATGTATTTGTTCCTTATTATGAATCTCTTCCTACAGCTAGTCACAAGACATTGGACATGTGACATACAGTGTGCCTTCCACAGATATTTCATATTAAAAGTTGAGATTAAATATTGTGTATCAACTGAAAGAACCGCAATAGAGTAAGGCATGTGGCAAGGTAGACTATCCCATGTGTTAGTGGTCTAAATGACTATCTTATATCACATTATCAGTATTTCAAAATTGTTGATTTGTCAAAGTATTTTAATTTGATTTTATATATGTGATGTATTTATTGAAATACATATAGGTATAGCTATTGCATAGCTTCAATATTGTTGAATTGGTGACAGTCAAGTTTTTTTCAGATTTGAATTTAACACTCTTATTACTGAAAAGAATATCATTTTAACTATGCATCACCCTAGGAAGAATTAGTTTCTTCTTTACCTTTTCCCCTATATCTACTCTTTTTCCTTCTTGCATTTCCCAGTGACATTTTTTTTTTCACTTACAATACCATTATTCTCGGTATCTCCTTCAGTCTTTCCTCCTCATAAGGGCCATCTCCATCCCAATCAAACAAAACTGTGCCCGACATTCTCTTAAGACATTTAAAGCTATATTTAAAATTCAATCTGGAACACATGTATGCCAGACCACACACAATTATAAACATGCAAATTCTGAGCAGCCTTATTTCCTACCAGTAAACTAAGAAAAAATATCTATGACAAAGAAAAGCAATAGCTCATCATCTCAAGTTTGAGAAAGATATGTAAGAATAGAAAAATGCAATTAAGTAGTTTCACAAGTGATAATAGCATTCAACTTGATATCCCCTTGGAACATCTTAACAATCATAATTCAGACTCTTGAAAAAGCCAAATTATTTTTTTGTCCCAATTGGCTTGCTATCTTGGTATCTTTCTTTATCCGGCTGTAGACAAATATAAATGGGGTGCATCTAAAAATTCCACAGATACGTAAATTGAAACCTCTTGTCTGAAACATTAATTACTGCCTTTGCCAAAGAAACATGATTTAGCTCGCTGCAGCTTTCTTTATCTCTTTGTAATAAAAAATGTATGTGTTCCTTAGAAGGAGCTTGAAGAGGGAATTTTTGTAATAGAAACTGGCTTATATAAGTGAAAATGCCTAAAATGTGAGGGTGCCATTGCCATCTCTGCACACAATGATTTACCCATGGACTGTTTGGTGGAAATAGAATTACTTTCCTCAAAGGAAAATCCTAAGATGATGAATGAGAAAAAAAAATGCCATATCAAGTGAAAGTGCACAAGCAACTTATTATGACACTTAAATTTGGGATGAAGTTCAGGTCTGGTACTAACTAGTTAGTTGATGGATAAGTGATGAAACTTTCTGTGAAAGTTAATTTGCATAAAGGCCATGGAGCCTAAGGAGGCTGTGGCTCTAGGGAACTTCTGCATCACTGGAGAAACTGAGCATGATGCCCAGTGGATGCTAATGTGCTAACCTCTGCCGAATAGGACAAGAAAGTGAAATGTGCTGTAGAAGGCCAGGAAACATAAATCGATGAGAAGATTGTCTTCCCCAACTAGTATAAATCTAATTCGTTTATCTTTAAGAAAACTATGTTTTTTTCATTTCCTGTATATTTTCATGTAAAATGTTTGCCAGTTTCCTTATAGCAGTTTCATAGAAAAGAAACTGATACCATCTTCAACAATTTTCATAAAATTTCTAGTGTGTGCTGAACACAAGACAGGGGGCTCATAAGTATTGTATTTGAGCAGGGGAGTCAGAAACCCTGCTCTTCTTTAGCTTTCAGTCCAGTGATAAGAAAATAGCTTTAAAATAATTATAAAATCAATATAACGTTATTCATTTTAAAAGGCTATGAAGGGGAAAGTGAAGGATCCCATGAAAGAATAGAAGAAAGTGACCTAATTTCAATTAGGAGGTTAGCAAAGGTTATTCTGTAAGGCCCATGGGAAGAAATGTGGTTTTAATTTAATTAAATATTTATACTTTCACAATTTAATACATGCATATGATACATTCTGGTCACAATCGTTTCTCTGCCATCTGCTTTCCTTACGTCTTCATAAAACTCTTTTAATCCCACTAAGTTCTTATCCTACTCTGATATGCATTATGGTGGGTTGTTGTTGTTTTGTATTGTTTTGGGCATACTAAGTTTAACCATATGCACTCATATGGCTCACATGAATATGAATATGAAGCTATCTCCTTGAGCACGAATACCCTACCAGTGGTGACGAGACTGAAGACAATGACTTACTTTCCTTCAGTAGCCCTACAGGGTTACTAATTTTGACTTCCTAATTGAATGTACAGTGTAACTTTGCAGTGTTTTACTGCAAACTACTCATATTTTAAAAAGTAATGTGGCATCAGACAATGTAGAAAACAGCAGTGTCATAAAATATTGGGTGTAAAATTACAGTACTACTTAGGAAACTTCAGAATTCAATCTCACTCAAAAGCTGGCAAAAAGAATAGGATACCTGAATTTTGCCTCGTTTAATCAAAATCCATATAATAACAATCTGAGTACATGTAAGTAATTTTAGATTTTTTTAAATGAGTAAAATATAGCATACAGAAATTTCAGCAACTTTAAAATAACATATTTCGTGAACTTTTAAAAAAATTTTTTAATCAAACCGTGATTTTTACATTTTTACACAGGGGTTATAAACACAAAAAGGATTATGTGGGGAAGGGGATGACACAGGAGCGTAGGGGTTACAGGGGGTGAGGGGGAGGGTACAGATATCTTCCAGAACAGAGTATCAGCTTGGTGAAGGTTCAGGGAATATGTCACTATGACTCTATGAATCGCTCTTTTCTTCTCTAAGCTGGTACTATCCACCAAGGTTACCTATCACAAGGCCTATGGCTATTAGTTCTAATCCAGGCCGGTAAATTTCCATCAAAGCTACCTGTTGACAATATCTTATAACTATCTGTTTCAGTGTTTTTCCACAGAGACCAAGGCTTTGTGTTAGCAGGCTGACTTTGGCCTATGGCTGATTTTAGGCCTTCAGTGTATAAGCAAGGCTGCTGCTGACATCTTCTTTTTTCTCCAAGTATGGAAAGACTGTGACAATTCCAGTCTTGCAAAGGCAGGGATAGAGGCCTGACCTCCAGTAATTAAAAGAGACCTTGGAATGGCTCTGGTCCTCCTTTTATTCAGTGAGGCATGAGGGCCATACCTGTCCTGATGTCTTTTCCTGGAGAGGGGATACTTTTGACACCAACCCCTATGCAGTCAGGTTTGTCCCTCAGGGAACCCAGAAGGATATTTTTAATTTTTATTTATATTCCCTTGCAGTGTTTAGCCTCGCAGCCTAAGCAATAATTTAAATCACCAGTCAGAGGGGGTTCTGGGTAGCCCCTCTCTGTTTGATCTAGGGGCAGAAGTCCCCTCTTTTAGGTTGGGTAGAGATGGGTTTTGGAAACACCCTAGATAGAGTAACAACCTCATTTGAGTCTTGTATTCTTCCATAGCTAACTTATGATAATGTATCTGGATAGGTTTTGCAGTCAAAATTATCTATCTGTTGTTTCACAAAGTTAGTCAGCATATTTAAGGCCCAGGGACTAAAAGAAATAAGCAAAAGTAACCCAATTATCATTCCCAAAATGGAAGAAAGTAGGGTTGACAATAATGAAGGGGTTGAAAACCAATTCTTGTGCCAGTTTCTCTCTCTCTCTCTCTCTCTCTCTCTCTCTCTCTCTCTCTCCAAGGCCTTCTCTGACTTTTTTAATGTTCTATTTAACCATCCCTGTCTTGTCTATGTAAAAGCAGCATTCTTCCTTAAGGGCTGTACACAGTCTTTTCTATTGTAAAAGAATAAATCAAGTCCAATAATGTTCTTTGTAATTTTTGGAGATCACTTCAGACAGTGAAAGGAGGGATTTCTTCAGATTAGTGATGTAATCTATAGCTGTTTGATGTCCTTGTCAATGGCCCATCAAAGGTCTGAGTAGTGTAAGTCCAGAGGCCAGCATCAGGATTAAAACTTCCAACAGCAAACACCATGGGTGATTCATTTTTACCTGGAAAGGAAAAAGAAGGGAATTCTCAGAGAGATTTCTCTTCCCTGGATGTCAATTGCTATTCATCTTATTTATAATTGTGCCTGGCTTTGTGGGGGTATCTATTTATTTCATTAATCTTTCTGGCAGCCATTTAGCTGTGCCTTCTTTGGCATCAAACAGCCATATCAATCCTCAGCCCCATATGAGAACTGGGTCCAGGCCATTCCATTTAAAGGTAAGAGGGTCCTTCCACATAACTGTGGCATAGTTTTTATTGGTCTCAGCATGCCAAAGGTAATCATCAGCAGCTTTCTCATGAGCATTTAGATTTAGAAAATCCTATTAATAGATGTTTTAACTCTTACTTTCCAACCACTTTTAGAGAAGAAATGGATGTTGTCTTTATAAAGAACTTAAAAACTGGTTACCAACTCCTATGATTTAAGTTATAGTTCATTTTCTAGGTTTGTTTGTTTAGTTGGTTAGTTTGGGGCTTTTTTGTTGTTTTGTTTTGGTGGATGCATACTTTTTTTTGTTTTGGTCTTGGATATAATGACATGAAGGGGATATACTTGTTCATCATCACAGGAACCATTAGGATACAGAGCACTGAAGTCATTGTGGGAGATTTCAGGAGTGATACGATAAAGCAACTTTGAGCAAGGACTTATCACCAACAAAATAACCAAATTATAGTGGGTGAATGGCTGAGGACACTAAAGAGGAAGATCACAGATATTTTCCAAAATAATAAATTTCATATCAGAGATGTTCTTACCTCCATTTTCTTTTTATTCAAAACCAAGGAGAAAGACACAGAGGTGGGAAAATGTCTCTGGCAGTCAAACACTAAATGAAAGGCAAGTTGACTGCAAGACCACCTGTAGTGTGCTATTTATACATTTGTTTTGTTTCTATAATTATTGCAGCTTTTCGAAAGTTGATCATAATTTTTCATTTTGAAAAATGGATGAAGTTTTCCCTTAAGGTAAACTTGACAAGGTGAAAATGAATGAGTTGATTTATGAAAAAGAAAAATTTACTTCACTTGGCATGCAGAACTGAATAATCCAAACCAACCACAGTTTGAAAAACATTTTATTATGTGATGTTGTCTTATGATATTTTTGGTGGCACATAAGTCTGAGTGTTCTTGTTTATTTGACTTGTGTTATGAATATGACTAATAGAGATTTTCCAGGACATAATCACAACTACCTTTCTCTCCAGTAGTATAATTCTCTATTCAATTAGTATGCATACATAAGAGGTTTCTATTGAAGTTCAACAAATTGCCACACATTTAGTTGTTTAGTGGAAGAGCTGTATTTTACCTTCCAGCTGGAGGGGTCAGGACTCTTGAACTCAATGTGTTGCTGGGATGAATTCCCCATGAAGAACCAAGAGGTAATTTGTATACTCTGCAATCTCTTGGTGTTCGTTCATTCTTTGGCCTCAAGCCATGCAAACTATGACCTTTGGTTTTGTACTCATAATTCTTTATGATTACTTTGACCTACTAAAATGAAGAAAATATTCCCAACATAAGAGATATGAGATGTCATTTTTAACAAGTTTGTTTTGTGATAAAAGGGAATATAAAACATTTGTAGGATTGTTTAAGATATTGATATTGTTGTGGCATCATAACCTATGCACCACATTACATACTTGAATACATAAACTGAAAGAGGCCCTTCTTGATCTTCACACCAACATAAAATCTACCTCAGTATGATCTGTCTAGTGTTACATATATTGTACACTATAGATGTACAGATAGTATAGTAATGGAGTACAATGAACCCTGGCATTCTTATCCTAATAGTTGCTAAAAATTTGAAAGTGGGTAGCCTCATCACATTCTTGCCTTCTCCATGAGAAGGCCATCAGTGAAGTTAATAATAGCTAAAACTACCATAAACTATCAACTTTTACTCTAACCAAACACCTTCATTTTGTCATTTTTAAATTTTCATTGTTATTTTTTCACTGTATTTGCAAATTAATAAGGTTAAAAATACTCCCATATAGATTTTTATCAAACACACACAAACACACACATACATGTACATATACACACAAGCATGCACATGCACATGTGCATATATGCACACATATATACATACACACATCTTCTAGTCATTATTTTTGAGAGCATGCAAGTTGCCTTTTTGAGTATAGCATTTTTTGTTTAATAAGGTAATAATTCTATATTCTTGCAAGTAACATATGTATTCTATATGGCTAAATGAAACTAAATATAAATAGAACACATATTACTTCTCCTTACCTACTTTCACGTTGAAAGGTCCAGTGAATGAGTGTACTCCTCTACCTGAATGTGTTCCAGCCTTTGTTCACATTTCCTTTCTTAGGGTTGTCATCCTGACTGGAGCAACATGGAAGGTTGATATAGCTTAGACTTACACTTTGCTTATGAGTAAGGATATTGAAATTTTCCATATATATTTATATACATACAAATATATACACCATTTATACTTTTACTTTTTCCAAATTTCTTTTTCTGTTCCATGTATTGAGTGTTTTGTTTAATTATTTATTATTTAATTCCTGAAATCTATATATTGTATAGATATTAAAAACATGTCAAAAGTCTACATGACAAAAACTTTAGATTCTTCCAAAGGATTTGCTTTACCAAATGAATTGTTTCCTGTGCTACTCAGAATCTTGAATTTGATGGAATCTGACCTATGTTTTTCTGCTATAGTTTCTTGAGATGTTTGGTTACTTTAAGGAAATATCCTGCCTACACTTTCAAGTATTTTCTTAAGATGCTTTCCATTTTATATCTTTCATTAAAATCATTAATCTATTTTAGATCTCTCTCTCTCTCTCTCTCTCTCTCTCTCTCTCTCTCTCTCTCTCTGTGTGTGTGTGTATGTGTGTGTGTGTGTGTAGTGTGAGGGGACAGTATAAAGTTTCATTCTTTTACAAATGAATGTTTATTGCCCTCCAACATACATTAAAGATGCAGTCTTGTCTTCAATTTGTATTTTTGGACCTGGTATTAAAATCTGGGTGACTATAGCTGTGCGGGTTTTCCTGTTGATCTTATAGTTTATTCTCTTGTTCTAGGTGTCTGCTTTTCTGACTTGGTTTTTAGGATCCTGTAGGTATAGAATCTCATTATCTGCAATCACAGATATCTTATTCTTTTGTTTTCTATTTGTAACTCTGCTATTTCTTTCTTTTGCTTTAATATCTGGCCAGAATGTCAAGACCAATATTGAGTGAATAGAGATAGCATTCTTGTGAAACTTCTGATTTCTTATCAGAGTTATACTGATTACTGTAATATTGCCTATTTTTTGTATTTTATACCTTTGATTATGTTGATGTTTCTTCAATTCTCTGTTTCCTTCAGGACTTTTATCATTGATCACACTTGATTTGTGTCCTTAATTCTATTTATGTACCACATCACATTTATTAAATTTTCATATGTTGAACCATCTGTGCATCCTTGAAATGAAGCCAACACGTTTATGATGTATCATTTTTAAAGTGTACTTTGTTCACAAGTAATTTAATTAGTATTCATGAACATTTCTTTTCAGGAAAAATTGACTTGTAATTTCTGTGTTTGCATGTAATGGAGAGAGTATGTATGTATCTGTGTGTGGTTTTTTTTTTTTTATTCTTTTAATTTCAGACAAATAGATTCATAACATGAGTATTATATTTTTCCTATACTTCTGTTTGTTAATCTTTATTCTTCTTTAGGATCTAGTATTATTAAGCAGAAAACCCTTCTAGTTCTATCTTCCTTTTCCTTGGGAGATACTTTCTTGCTGATTTACTTCCATTGCTCCTTATAGACCTGTTTCTGCAGTTTCAGCCCCTTTGTTTAATTTCTGTATACCACACCTGTTTACAAATTTTTCCCTTCTAGATTATCAACTTTACTGGAATATACATTTCCAAAGTATTTCTAATTGACCTTTTGACTTTCCCTGATATTTTATATAATATCTACTTTTTTTTTCATTTTTAATTTTCTTAAAGTCAATCTATCTATTCTGGTTGATTTGTCTAAGAATTAACCATTCAGTTTTATTTCAGAGTCAATTCTTCTTGCTTGCTGTAGTTATAATTTGCTTTTCTTTTATTAAATTTTTTATGAGAGTACCCCTACCAAACATATTCTTCTTTGTCTTGAATTGTGTTCTAAAAAAATACTCAAGATTCACAGGAAGGCCAATGGAGTCAAACTAGCCTGTACTGTTGGGGCTTTTAGAGATTAATCCCCAACCAAATAACATACACAGGCTGGACCTTGGACTTAGACCCCCCAGTACCTATGTAGCAAATGTTCAGCTCAGTCTTCATGTGGGTCCCAAACCACGGGAGTGGGGTGCCATCCCAAAAGTTGTTGCCTGTCTGTGTGATGTTTTCTCCTAGCTGGACTGCCTTGGTTATATCAGGGGGAGAGGATGAACCTAGCCCCACAAAGACTTGGGGTGCCAGGGTTGGGGGATAACCAGGGGGACATCCACTTTCTCAGAGGAGAAGAGGAAGGTGAGGGATTATATATTACTCCTAGGAGTAGGAGCAACTACTAGGATGTAAAGTGAACAAATAATATAAAACAAAGATAAAAAACAAAAGAATTTTTAGAAGGTACTCAAATTATAGCTATTGGTTTGCTTTAAGTGTCTGTGAATATCACACAAAAAATTTTATTCCACATCAAATTCAACTAGCTTTTTACAACTATTTTGAATAAAAAGACATTTTAAAAATCACACATGGTGCATTTTAATAATGTTCTTATTATTGTTTGGTATTGTTCATTTTTTCATACTTTTCATAAAGATTGTGAGAGAAATGTCTTTTGAAGAGAATAGAAATTAATATCATATGTAGAGATTGCCATAAAAGCAAATTCTTGTCACTATCATATTCTGTTTACTATACTGTATTTGTCTTCATCAGATGTACTTCACTAAAATTACTTAGATAAAAATACTACATATTATATATTTGATTTGTTAATTAATCAACAATAATTTTCTTCTACAAAATAATTGTTCTGAGATGCCTTTACCTTGACTTATATTTTTATGAATATTTGATCAAAGTATAAAATCATATTTTATCTCTTATATATAAATTATATAGGTGGTACACTGCTAGCCAGTCTGCTCTTCTGAAGACACCATATGCTGAGCCATCGCAGAAGATTCTCTGCACTCAGAGATGTTGGCAATAATGCCATTCCCCAGAAGTTCCAGAGCTGCTGCTGGGAGCCCAGTGGACTCAGGACCCATCATCACCTAAAACCCCCGCCAACCAAATACCTCTCCCCTTCCACCCAGTTATTTCTGCTGGGGCAGACCACTAACCAGTCTGCTCCCCTGAAGACACAATATCCTGAGCAATCACAGAAGATCTACTGCACTCAGAGTAGTCAGGCAACTGACACCACAACTTGAGGTATTACTGGATATCTGCTGCACAAATGGCAACTGAGCAACTGACTACCAGCTTGTCTGCTCTCCTGAAGACATCACAGCTTGAAGGCATCCCAGGAGCTCCTTTGTACATAGGACAACTGGAAAACAGAAACCACAGTTTGTAGACCTCCCAGGGACTCTGTGACAAGTAGGGCGACTGAACTGGCAGACTGAAAGCCTCCCTGGAGTTTCACTGAACACAGGGAAACAGAAACCACAGTCTGAGGGGCCCCTGGAGAACATCTTCACACATGACAACAGCTTGACTGCTCCTCTGAAGACCCAACTTTCTGAAGGCATCCCAGTAGATCTACTGCAGCCAGGGCAACAGATCACCAGCTTCTCTGTCACTCTGAAGAGCCCCCAGTTGGAAGGCCCAACAGGTGTGCTATTGCTGGGGCTGCAGGCCTAGCAAGAGACCTTTAGCAAACCAGAGACAAAAGAGGCAGACTTCTGACAGAGTCACCCAGACCAACAAACACTAGGGGTAACCAGATGGCAAGTGGTAAGGACAAGACCATGAGCAACAGAAACCGATGATATATATCTATATCTATCTATCTATTTATCTATCTATCTATCTATCTATCTATCTATAGATATAGATATAGATATAGATATAGATATAGATATAGATATAGATATTATCAGATCCCAGTTCTCCCACTCTAGCAAGCCCTGAATATACCAACACACCTGAAAATCAGGAAGCTGACCTAAAATCCTATCTCATGAAGATAATAGAGTCCTTTAAGGAGGATATAAATAACTCATTGAAAGAAATACAGGAAAACCCAGGTAAACAGGTAGAAGCCCTTAAATAGAAAACAAATAAATCCCTTAAGATTTAAGAGTAGAAGTCGAAACAATAAAGAAAAAATCAAATGGAGGCAAACCTGAAAATGGAAAACCTAGAAAAGAGGTCAGACAATACAGATGTAAGTATAACCAACAGAATACAAGAGATAGAAGAGAGAGTCTCAGGTGTAGATGATACCATAGAAGAGATTGACACAACTGTCAAAGAAAATTCAAAACATAAAAAATTTCTAACCCAAAGCATCCAGGAAATTCTGGACACAATAAAAAGACTATATCTAAAAATAATCAGAAGACAGGAGAACAAAGATTCCCAGCTCAAATGACCTGAAAATATCTTCAACAAAATCATATAAGAAAACTTCCCCAACCTAGAGAAAGAGATGGCCATAAAAGTAAAAGAATCCTATAGAACACCAAATAAATGGGACCAGAAAAGAAAATCCTCTCATCACATAATAATCAAAATGTTAAAGGCACAGAACAAATTAAAAGCTGCAAGGGAAAGGGGCCAAATAACATACAAAAGAAGATCTATCAGAATTTCACCAGACTTCTCAATAGAGACTATGAAAGCCAGAAGAGCCTGGTCAGAGGTCATGCAGACTCTAAGAGAATACAAATGCCAGCCCAGACTATCATACCCAGCAAAATTCTTAAACATTGATGAAGAAAATAAAATATTCCAAGATAACACCATATTCAAACAGTATCTATCTACCATTCCAGCCCTACAGAGGATCCTAGAAGGAAAACTCCAATACAAGAAAGGTACCTACACCAAAGAAAAAACAAGAGGAGAGAAGCACAAGCACATATAGCCACTTACACAAACATATCAGGAACTAAAAGTCATCTGTTTTAATATCTCTCAGTATTAATGGGTTCAACTCAACATAAAAAAGACATAAACTAATAGACTAGATATGCAAACATGATCCAGCATTTTGCTGCATACAAGAAATACACCTCAATAACAAAGACAGCCACAATCTCAGAGTAAAAGGTTGAAAAAAGGTCTTCCAAGCATATGGTCCCAGGAAACAAGCTAGAGTTGCCTTACTAATATCCAATAAAATAGACTTTCAACCAAAAGTAACAGAGCATGATGAGGAAGAACACTACATATTCATCAAAGGGAAATCCACCAAGAGAAACTCTCAATTCTGAATATCTATGCTCCAAATCCAAGAGCACCCACATCCATAAAAGAAACTTTACTAAAGCTCAAAACACATATTGAACCCTACACAATAATAGTTGGAGAATTCAACACCCCACTCTCACCAATGGACAGGTCATTGAAACAGAAACTAAACAGAGAAACAGTGAAATTAATAGAGGTTATGAACCAAATGAATTTAACAAATATCTACAGAACATTTTACCCTAAAAGGAAAGAATACACCTTCTTTTTAGCACCTCATGGTACCTTCTCCAAAATGAAGCATAAAATCGGTCATAAAACAACCCTCAACTGATACAAGATGATTGAAATAATCCCATGCATCCTGTCAGATCACCATGACCTAAGGCTGGTCTTTAGTAACAGAAAAAATAACAGAAAGCCCACATAAGTGTGGAAATTGAATAACTCTCTACTCAATGACAACTTGTTCAGGAGAGAAATAAATTAAAGACTCCCTGGAATTTAGTGAAAATGTTGACACATCATACCCAAACTAAGGGGACACAAGTAAACAGTATTAAGAGAAAAATTCATAGCATTAAGTGCCCTGGTAAAGAAACCAGAGCAATCTTACACTAGCAATTTTAACAGCATATCTGAGAGCTCTAGAACAAAACTAAGCAAACACACTCAAGAAGAGTAGATGGCAAAAAAGAAAATAGTCAAAACTCAGGTTAAAATCAACCAAATAGAAACAAAGGGAACAATACAAAGAATCAACAAAACCAAAGTCTTGTTCTTTGAGAGAATCAACAAGATAGATAAGCCCATAGCCAAACTACTAAAGGACCAAGAGGCAATAACCAAATTAACAAAATCAGAAATGAAAAGGGAGAGATAACAACAGAAATCAAAGAAATTAAAAGAAATCATTAGATCTTACTACAAAAGCCTATACTCTTAAACTAAAAAATCTAGATGAAATGGGTGGTTTTCTACACAGATACCACGTACCGAAGTTAATCAAGTGTAGATAAACCACCTAACCTAAACAGGCCCATATCCTATAAGAAAACAGAAGAAGTCGATGAACCCCCCCCCCAAAAAAAAGCCAGGGCCAGGTAGATTTAGTGCAGAATTCTACCAGACCTTCAAAGAAGACCTGATACCAATATTTCTCAAACTATAGAAACAGAAGGATCACTGCCTATTTCATTCTATGAAGCCACAATTACTCTGATACCTAAACCACACAAAGACCCAACCAAAAAGGAGAACTTCAGATCAATCTCACTTATGAATTTCTATGCAAAAATACTCAATAAAAGTCTTGCAAACCAAATCCAAGGACACATCAATACCATCATCCACTGTGGCTGGTTCAATATATGAAAATCCATGAACATAATCCACTATAAAAAAAAACTCAAAGAAAAAGATCCTATGATCATCTCTTTAGATGCAGAAAAAGCATTTTACAAAATATAACACCCCTTCATGTTAAAAGTATTGGAGACATTAGAAATTCAAGGCCTATACCTAAACATAATAAAAACAATTTATTGCAAACCTACAACCAATATCAAATTAAATAGAGACATACTTGAAGAAATCCCACTAAAATTGGTGGTTAAGACAAGGAAGCCCACTATTCCCATATTTATTCAATATAGTACTCAAAATGTAGGCTAGAACAGTAAGACGACAAAAAGAGACCAAGAGGATATAAATTGGCAAAGAAGAAATAAAGGTATCACTATTTGCAGATGATATGATTTGTAGGTGATATGACATAAGCAACCCCAACTTTCTACCAGAGAGCTTCTCCAGCTGATAAACAACTTCAGCAAAGTGGCAGATATAAAATTAACTCAGATAAATCTGTTGCCTTTCTTTATACAAATGATAAACAGACTGAGAAAGAAATTAAGGAAACAACTCACTTCACAATAGCCACACATAATGTAAAATATCTTGAAGTAACTCTAACCAAACAAATGAAAGACCTGTATGACAATAACTTCATGTCTCTCAAGAAAGAAATCAAAAAAAATCTCAGAAAATGGAGAGATATCCCATGCTCTTGGACTGGCAGAATTGATAGTAAAAATAGCCATCCTACCAAAGGCAATCTACAAATTCAATGCAATCCTCATCAAAATCTCAACATAATTCTTCAAATACCTGGAAAGAGCAATTCTCAAATTCATCTGAAAAGGCAAAAAAACTAAAATAGCAAAAACAGTTGTTAACAATAAAAGAATGGCTTGGCAAATCACCATCTCTGACCTCAAGCTTTACTACACAGTGATTAAAAAAAAAAATCATGGTATTGGTACAGAGACAGACAAATTGATCCATGGAAAGAATTGAAGACCCAGAAATAAAACCACACACTTACAGTCACTTGGTCAACAAAGAAGCCAAAAATATACAATCGAAAAAAGAAAGCATCTTCAATAAATGGTGCTGGTCTAACTGTCTGTATGTATGTAAAAAAATGAAAATAGACCCATATTTGTCACCTTGCACAAAGCTCAAGTATAAGTGAATCAAGGACCTCAACATATATCCAGATACACTGAAACTAATGGAAGAGAAAGTGGGAAAGAGTCTTGAACTCATTGGTACAGGGAGAAATTTCCTAAACAGAACTCCAATAGCTTATGCTCTAAGATCAAGAATTGATAAATGGGACCTCATGAAACTAGAAAGCTTCTATAAGGCAAAGGACATAGTCAATAAGATAAATTTGCAACTTACAGATTGGGAAAAAAATCTTCACTAACCTCACATCTGATAAAGAGCTAATATCCCAAATATATAAAGAACTCAAGAAGCTAACCTTTAAAAAAAAAACAACAATTAACCCAATCAAAAATATAAGGTATAGAACTAAACCGAGAATTCACAACAGAGGAATCTTGAATGGCTGAGAAGCACCTAAATAACTGATCAAAGTCCTTAGTGATCAGAGAAATGCAAGTTGAAACGACCTGAGATTCCACCTTTCACCAATAAGAATGACTAAGGTCAAAACCTCAGGTGACAGCGTATGTTAGCAAGGGTGAGGAGAAAAAGGAACAGTCCTCCATTTCCTTTGAGATGGCAAACTGGTACAACCACTTTGGTAATCAATCTGGAGGTTTCTCAGAAAATTGGAAATAGATTTACCTGAAGACCCAGCAATACCACTCTTGGGAATATACCCAAAATCTGCTCCACTATGCCACAGGGGCACGTGTTCCACTGTGTTCATAGCAGCCTTGTTTGGGATAATCAGAAGCTGGAAACCACCCAGATGTCCCATGACAGAAAAATGAATACAGAAAATGTGGTTCATTTACACAATGGAATACTACTCAGTTATTAAAAATGAGGACACCATGAGAGGCAAGTGGATGGAACTAGAAAATTTCATCCAGATACAGCCCACAGAATTCAAACATATCAACAAGCTAAAGGACCCAAAATGAGGATGCCTCCGTCCCACTAGGGAGGGAGAAGAAAGCAACCACAATGGAGGGGGGGGGACCTGGGAACTAAAGTGGACAGGGGCTGGGGGAAGAGGGGAACTTGTTCTGGTATTGGGTGAGAGAAAAGGACTGAAGCCCTGAGGGCCAGCAGAAAGAATGGAAACAGGCAACCTCAGGAGGTAGGAGGTTGGGGTTACTATTGCAGGAAACTTTCCTGCCCATTGTATTTGCAATGGAGCTTTGTGATTGGGCAGTAGAAGAGAGAGGTAGAGCAAGAAGTTAGGAGGAAGATGAAAGGAGTAAGCAGAAGGAAGAGGAGGTGGAGAGGAAAGATGACAGGAGATGTTACCCTCATGTTTCTAACAGTCATTCATATCAGGGTTAGGAAACTGGGTTTACAATTCTAATTATGAGGGCATCTTGTGTATTGAGCATTTGCTAATATATAACTCCATTGGCTAATATTTAAGCATTAAGAGTCTTCATTCTACCAGGTATTTCGAGCAGGGTGGATACTGTCTTGGGTTGAGCGGAACATTATGAAGGTGGCAGAGTTGGTCCAAGAGACATGCTTAGAGCCATAGATTTCACAGAGCTGACTGGCAGAGACGCAACCACACTAACATTTCATGGAGCCAGGACCAGTGCTCCCAGGCTGCCACTTCTGCTGCTGTTAGTATGGGAACAGAACTGGAACACGGCTGTGGCGAGGGAGCTAGCTAGAGCCCAGCTTCATCACTGTTTTTTTCAAATACATCCCACTACAGGGGACCCTCCAGAATGCACCAGAGACCTGGGAGATGAGAGACTGTGAAGACTCAAAGAAAGGGACCTTAGATAAACTGCCCAACAGTAGTGAGTGGGAACATACAAAGCCCAACTCCAGCAGGAAGTCAGGGCATCAAGTGAGGGAAGGGTTTTCCATCCCACAGTCAAAGTCTGACCCATAATTTTTCCTATCTGAAAGAACTGCAGGGATGAAAATGAAGAGAAACCTGAGGAAAAGAACGTCCAGCCACAGACCCAAAGTGGTATCCAGCTCAAGGGGAGGTCCCAAGGCTGGACACTATTACTGATGCTATGGAGCACTCACAAAACAGGCTTTATCATGACTGCCCTCCGGAAGACCCAACAAAGTAGCTGAAAGAGTCAGATGCAGATATTTGCACCCAACCAATGGACAGAAGGGGCTGTCCCCTGTGACTGAATTATGCAAAAGCTGGAAGAAGCTGAGGAGGAGGGTGACCCTGTAGGAGGACCAGCGGTCTTAATTAACCTGGACACCCAAGATCTCACAAACACTGGACCACCAACCAGGCAACATACACCAGCTGATATGAGGCCCCCAACAGTATACTGCTGAAGAATGCCAGGCCTGGATTCAGTCAGAGAAGTTGCAACTAACCCTCAAGAGACTGAAGAGAGGCCCCAAGGAGTTTAGAGGTCTGGTGGGGTGGGGGTGGGGGTGGGTGGTGGGGACATCATCATGGAAACAAAGGAGGAGTTATGGAATGTGGAACAGTCGGAAGTGTGGACTGGGAGGAGAATAAAATCTGGAGTGTAAAAAAATAAGTAAATAAAAAAAGATAAAAAATTATATATGTGTGTGTGTATAATTTATATATATGTGATATATATATTATACATGTATAATTTTTATATATGTGATATATATGATATATATGTATATAATTATACATGAAAACTCAACCCAGAATGCATGAGGTTATCTCCATAGTACTATATTCAAAAATACTCATAATGTATCATTCTAAATATTCTTCACCTTTATTACCTCAAGAAGATCACAGTAATATCTTTCACCAAAAGCAAAAAATTGCCTCACAATTGCTCTCTCTGATTCTTGTTTTTTCATCACCAGATATTCAACTACAATGGATTAGATGGGTTCTTCGCAATGTCTTATTATCCATTTTATTAGCTCAAAGAAGCCTCAATATATTTTCTAGTTATTATAAGTAATATTCACAGTATCAGAGATTAAAAGGCAATCTTGTCTTCAATGACACATAATTACTTTGCCTCATAAGCTACTGTGGTTCAAGATTAACATGAATGCTCACTAAAACAGGGAAAACACATTTCATCTATTAACTCTGAAAAAGGAACTATTTGAACTGCAGTCAATTTGTAGAGAGGTCACATGATCTTCAAAGGAGAGATGAAGGCGGATGGGGTATGAACAGCAGTGGAAATAAAAATTATAAACTACAAGAAGAAGGTTGCTTTTATTTGTTGTCCATCTGGGCTCCTGTCCAACTGACACTTGTTTGAATGAACTCACATTCCTACATAGGTGTGTTTTTGCTTGTATGTTGGTTTTTTAGTCAAAGATCATATACTCAGTTAATTAATGCTCAAGATTTTGAACTAGTCAAGAAGTGAGTGACCTGGACATATTGGTTTTTGTTTTTGTTTTCTTTTGTGACAGTCTCTCTACATAGCCTTGACTGTCCTAGAACTCATTATTGGGCTAGACTGGAATTGGACTCACAGTGAACCACCTGCCTTCCATGTGCTGAGATTTAAGACATATGCTACCACGCCTGCCCCTTAAACATATTTGGCAAAGAAGGTATTTTTGTCACATTGATTTAACTCATCAACCTATGCTGGCCACCTGCTAGTGTCTCAGTTCCTCAAGCATACTTCTTTGTCCAGTATGTCAGATTGAATCTATGCCTTTCTTCCATCTAGAATATAATAGTCTAATCACCACTTTCCTTCAGCCTCAGTCAAGACTGCATATGTTCATCATCACAAATGAGTATCTCGTTATTAGGGACACAGTGCGCTTGGGTTTTCTTGCACTCCACCTACATCCTTGTTCTAGTCACAGTGGTCTTTTCCTACACATAAAGCTTGTTTTTGTTTTTTGTTTTTTTTTTTTCTTAACTTCATTGTTCTGTGGATTGCATGAGGGCTCTCTAACTGGTTTGAGTTTGACAAGCTGTAAAGTCAAAGGGCAATATAGTTTTCTGCTTCATAAGTGCTCCTAAACTAGATAAATTTTTACATAAAATTTCTAATTGATACATTTATATTTGCTTAATTTTATTTATTTATGAGGATCCTAGTATACACCTGACTTCAAAGATGGGATGTTTTTAATTTCATTAATTAGTCACTAGATATCTTCAAGTGATTAACAATTCAACTTTTATGTGTTGGGGTGAACGAGCAGGAAGAATAATGTTGCTTGCCATGACAACCTAATTTATTATAATATTTTATAAAAGAAAACATAAATTCAGTTATGTGCACTTTCACGTAGTCTAGATCTAAGAGAAAAATAATCTGGTTTATAATACATAAATATAGTTACAAACTGATTCTACTTCAAAGATTACATATACATAAAAACAAAAATGTTAACAAAGCAATTTATATATTCAATTCTATGCAATAAGCAGGCAATAAAGACATCAAATGGTTCTGGCTTCCACAGATTACTTTCCTAGGCAATGACTTCCTAAGGACCATTCTTCTTAGAGTTTGCTTTTAAGAGTTTCCTCAGTAGGGAAGAAAAAAAAATACATGTGCAAGTCCTGATAATTGGCCTTCCCTGTCTTATCAAATTAATTCTAGTATTGGCCTCAGGCATTGTAGCAATCTCCCATTTCTGAACCAATAGAAGAAATATGTAGATGTTTGCCTAAAATAGATATTAATGACTACGTCTAGAGAAAGAATTGGGATGCCATATGGAACTAGAATAATAAGAATACATAAGAAGAGATTTTATTCTATTTTTAAACTATATCCAAGAGAAAGCAAAATCCATGCTATATCCAATGGCACTGTAAGACTATAATCACCAAATAATGAACTGAAGTTGTTTAAAATTGATAATATAGCACAATCACCCAGTTGCCCCATTTAATTCATTTGCTTTAAGACTCTACAGAAGAGAAGAAACCAGAAGGCAGGAGTCTAACTTTTCTGATAGAGCATATAGAATAGCTCTAACTTAAGATATGGAACTATTTTTTTTTTCTAAAACTACACCACAGTAAACAGATATCTAAGATAGGCAGTTTGAATTTCTTTGGTTGATTTTTTTCCCTCAGTATTGTGGTTTATATATATTTTTATTAGCTATTTTATTTATTTACATTTCAAATGTTATCCCACTTTCCAGTTTTTCCTCTACAAGCCCCCTATCCTCTTCTCCATCCCCAGTCTCTATTAGGGTGCTCCCCTACCTGCCCACCCACTCCTGCCTCAGCAGTCTAGCATTCCCCTACCCTGGTACAACAAACTTCCACAGGACCAAGGGGCTCCCCTCCCAGTGATGCCAGATAAGGCATTCCTCTGCTACATATACAGCTGCAGCCATGGGTACACACTGTGTACTTTTTGATTGGTACTTTAGTCCCTGGGAGCTTTGGGAGATCTGATTGGTCAATATTGATTTTTACACTATGGAGTATTCAGATATTAAAAACAATGATTTCATGAAATTCACAGGCAAATGGATGGAACTTGGCTTATATACTTTTACTGTGAGAATCAATATTATTGTTGCATTTGTGTGTGCCATAGAGAAATCACTTAAACTCAAGACATTTCTGCATCTTTATTTCTAAAGCAAGTGTTATAGTAATGATGGTTTCAGTGAGTTGGTTGAAGTGAAAATAACCTTACTACTGTTTAATGAATTAATATGTACAAATCAGTAAGATGGTGAATGTCTATTGAAGACTCATTGATATTTCCACTGTTAGTATCAACAGTTATGATCTCAGCAAAAATATATTAAATGTGTATATGTTTTAAAGACACATGGTCCTAGTCTCAGCATTATTTTATAGTTATAAAAATATTATCAAAAGAAATTAATGCATATGTTCTTTATTAAAATTGACCCATGATTTAATTTTTGCTTGTGTAAAAGAACATTAGGAGGAGGAGGAGGAAGATGAAAAGTTGAAGAAATGATGATGAAAGACACAAAGTTAAAAAATACCCATCATTTTCCTGAGTGTCATGTGGACAAGAAGAAGGAATGGGAGAGTCAGACAGCTCAGGAAAAACCATTTTAAATCATAAATTTTATGCCTCACTAAACCATTCTTTAGAAAAGAAGTATCAATTCAATGTATTCCCCAATAAACACTCTAGAAGAACTAACTTAGCAGAACATACAAGAGGTATTAAGAGTTATTTTCATGAGGGCTGACCAGACAGATAAGAAAGAACACTGGCTATTAGCTAACATTTGCATAAAGGCACAAAGGCAATGCTAAAGCTAAGAACATGGAAAAATATAAAGCAATATACTAATAAATGGACTTGTTTATTATGCTTCCACTTTCCTATATGACTTGAAAGACCACTTCCTAAAGCCATAACAAAACTATATAGACTATATGCTATAGTATACGCATATGGTTATATTCTATATGCTATATCAACATATGCTATAGTAAAATGTGATTTAAATAATGATAAACATTACTTGCCTTTCCTTATTTACATATTTAATACAAATTCTATGATATCAGCACGATGAGGAACCATAAGCATGAAATAATAGATTCACACTAAGAGTAAAAGAGAACCCTCTTACATTTATATTATAGGATACCCATAGAATCCATGCCATTAGGAAAAGAACTACCCTTGTAACAAGTGGCACTGGGATCAAATAATACTGTAGGGGATTAAAAAATACAGGAAGGAAGATGCCCAACATCATACAGAAGACAATGATTGCTGAGGGAATAGCTCATTTACAGAGCAAGAGATAAGTATTTGCGTGATCCTAAGTTCCATATCCAGCACTGAAGACAAGCAAGCAAGTAAACAAACAAACAAAAAACCCAAAGAAATAAAAATACTAAGCAAAATAGCAAATATACACATTTTAAAAAAAAGCCAAGTAGGTAATAAAAATAATGATAGAAAATAATTTAACAGTAAAATTATTAAAACTTGTTAAAATAATTTTAATCTTCAGTTTTTATTAGCCAAAATTTCTTATACAATTCATTGAAATGACAAACCATTAAAGAAAACACTAGGAAACA
The DNA here is from genome assembly GCF_011762505.2 of Arvicanthis niloticus. Taxonomy (NCBI): domain Eukaryota; kingdom Metazoa; phylum Chordata; class Mammalia; order Rodentia; family Muridae; genus Arvicanthis; species Arvicanthis niloticus. Next base: position 60,740,090 of record NC_047664.1, on the reverse strand, counting down.
GATTTCATATTCTAATATTTAACCAACAATGTCCTTATCAAGATGAAAACACCAAAACAAATGTATCTTATAAACATACTATTCAGACAATATGGAGAAATTTACATTTTAAAAATAAAATGATGTTAAAAATTTTGTAAAAATTTTGAACAGATTTCTCTAAAAGTGTGTGCATAATTCTACCTATATCTGAATAGATGTTCAACAGAATTCACCAGTAGGAAAACGCAAATTCCAATGAGATCGTACTTCACATGCACTGGAAAGTAATAATAAGCCTGTGGAGAGAAAGCAGCCCTCAGACACTATTATGTAAATGTAAATATATTGGGAAACACTTTCTCAGAATATTTCTCGAACCATTAAACTGTTTCTTTATAATTATACTAGCAGTAAGTATACTGCCAGATACATACCCAGGAAAAATAAAAATATTTCATAACTAAAAGCTGTACATAAATGTTCCTTGCAGTAGAAATGTTTGTAATGTCACAAAAGGTAGAAAAATTCAAATCCATCAACTGATTTACAAAGAAACAAAAATGTTTTAACCATCCCATAAAATATCATTTATCCATAAGAGATTATAAATATTGGAATGTGCTGTAATGTGAAGGAACTTTGAAAACATAATAATAAATGAAATAAGTGACTCAATAAAAATGGAATATCAACAGAATTTTTCTTTTTCCTTTGTTTTATTTATTTATTTACATTCCAAAAGCTGCCCACTCTCTTGGTCCCCCACTCAGAGAATTCCTTCTTCTCTCCCCTCTACTCCTTTGAGAGAATGAGGTCCACCCTGGTCATTTCCCCAGCCTTGTGCATCAACTATCTGCGAAATTAGTCACATCCTCTCCCACAGAGGGCAGAGAAGGCAGTCTTGTTGGGGGAAGGTATAACACAGTCAGGCTGGAGGGTGTTTTATTTTATTTTTTGTTTTGTTTTGTTGTTGTTGCTTCATTTTGTTTGTTTACTTTTTTATTAAATGTATCTATTTATTCACTTTACAAGTTATCAAATTATCAGTCCTTTCTTTCCTTCCAGTACTGTCTCATGTTAGTCCACACTCCATTTCACCACCTTAGAAGAGGAAGCCTCGTTTTGGGTATCAAACCCATTATCTTCCACCCTATCCCCCAGACCTTATTTTCCCGTTCTGCCCACTCCCACCCTCAAACTCTACCCCACACATTAACTTGTTGCAGGACTAAGCACATTCTCTCCTACTGAGGCCAGACAAGGCTGTCTATTTAGGTGTGTAGGATCTACAGGTAGGCAAGGAGGCAACAGGCTCAGGGAGAGAGAGAGAGCCTGCTAGAGTTGTTTGGGGAACCAGCATAGCTACATACATGCAGGGGTTCTAGGTCCAGCCCATGCTCACTGTTTGGGTGATGATTCAGTCTCTGGGAACCCTCAAGGGTCCAGGTTAGGTGATAGAGGAAAAGGGGAATGGAGAGGGTGGGGGAATCATATGTAGGGAGAGCATGGGAGAGAGAAGGGAGATTGGCAGGGACAGGTTAGTCGCTAGAGAGAAAATAAAAGTATATAAGTAATAAATTCTGCAAAACTTCTATTAATTAAAACATGGCAGTAGGTTTTGTCTAAAACCAAAAGTTTGTAGTTTCACAGTCTATGAGGGTCATAGGAAAGTTAACCTTCTTATGTAATAAGCGAAAGAGAAAAAGCTAACAAATGTCTTTCTTTTGGATTGGTGTTCTTGGGTTTGTGTATTTGGTTTTCCTTTTGTCAGAATCAACTTAGCCATGAAGTATTTACAGTTGTTTTTGTATATATCCAAACTGTTTTTAAGCTATGAGGACTTGACACGTAATGGTTTCAGCACTTACTTACTCCAAGTAAGAAGACAGAAAAATAAGATTAATGTGGAAACTAACAGGAGCAGGGAACAAAAGTAATAAAATAATCTGGGTGTCAGTCTTTGTTCCCTGGAAAAATAAAACTGTATGGCTAAACCTTAGCTAACTTAATCAAAATAGAAAGGAAGATGGAAATTAGTAAAATTAGAGATGGAAATGGATGTTTTTAATAGATATGGATGAAAATCAAAGGGGCATTTACAAATACTTTGAAAATCTATGTTAAAGGAAAGATGAAAAATCTAGAAGGGAGGGAGACTTTTGTCACAGGTGTGTCCTACAGAAATTAAGCAAAAGGATTTAAATTACTTTTCTATCACTGAAACAGATGTATAAACACCTATGGAAGTAAAATAACAAAACAATATCTCCCAACTCAAAAGAGCTCAGGCGGGAATGGGTTCCCTGCTGAATAGTGCTGCATATTAAACAAAAATAAACAATAATCATCTGCAGGAAATCTATGAAACAGAAAGAGTAGTAATGTTAACAAGTTCACGTCAGAAATCCATTACTCTGAAACTAAAGACAATAAGAATGCACGCGCGCGCGCGCACACACACACACACACACACACACACACATGAATTACACATAAATTTTCTCAGTTGATACATAGGATAAACAGAAAATAGAATACTAATTAAATTACTTGTGAAAAGAGTACCCATTAAAAATGATACATTATGAGAAGGTTGGCATCATTCCAAGGATGCACAGATGGTTCAACATATGGAAAATCAATAAATATGATATGACACATAAATGGAATTAAGGATACAAATCAAGTTATCCTTTTAATAATACAAAAAGGAATTTGACCAACTTCACTGCCCCATATGATAAATATCCGAAAATAAATTGAGAGTCAAAGAAAAAACGTCAGTATAATTCATTGAAGAAAGTGAAGAATGTAGAAAATGAAAACTTCCCATGTACGTTGCTAAGTAGAATATTGTGAAATGGCTATCCTACTTACAACAGTCCAAAGCAATTCACATCATAATGCCAAGTACGGGTCTTTACATCATTATACATTATAAAGGCTAATATTGAAAATCAAAAGTCCCAAATGTCAACCCTCAGCAAAATGTGAAGAATTTATTATAGTACCTGATTTCAAATAATGTAAACTGTTATTGCAGCCAAAATAAAAGCTAAAGACTAATAGCAGACATGTAGAACGAGGGAGCAGACTAGACCTCGGTGAGTAAATCTCCACTTCTACAGCTACAACATTTTTGCTCTGATACCAAAGACATACATTTAGGAGAAGGCTGCCTCTACAACCAACTTGTGGAAAAACTGAAAACCCATATGTAAAAGACGAAAGCTTGAAACTTGTTCTTCACCCTGCACGAAAGGAAATCTAAAATGGATTAAAGACCTTATGTAAGATATGAAACAGAAAGCCTTAAGGAAAACACTGCAAAGTACAGGCAAAGTCTTTTTTTTTCCCTTTACTTATTTATTTATTTATTTGTTTTATTTTTTTACAGGACCTCAACACATTGGTTAAAAAAAAAAAAAGCCAGAAATCACAAGTGAAAAATCACAACTGGAACACTATAGTATTCTGTAGTTTTTGTTTTCCATCTCTCCCCTTCTACAAAGATGAAGCAGATAATGAGGGAACTGGGGAATGACAAAGAAAAAAAACCACAACACTCCAAAATAAGATACATCGCATGGGCAAACACCAATCCCTGACACTATTAATGATACTCTGTTCTACGTGCAGACAGGACCCTAGCATATCTTCTCTGATAAGCTCCACCCAACAGCTGACTGAAACAGATGCAGATAGCTACAACCAAAACCTTGGTCTGAGCTTGGGGAGTCTTAGGGAAGATTTGGCGGAAGGTTAAATTAGGAAACTCATAAAAGTAAATTATGAAATTACTTGTGTAATTTGTGTAATTCAGTGCTCTGAATGTTGTTAGGAACTTCACAGGAAAAGTACCAGAGTCAACTAACCTGGATCATGGGGAACTCTCAGAGACTGAACCACCAACCAAAGACCATACATGGGCTGAACCGAGCCCTACACATGCACATAAGTAGTAGATGTGCAGCTTCGTTTTCATGTGGATCCTGAACAAATGGAGCGGGGGGATATGCCTCAAGCACTTGTTTGTCTGTACAGTCACTTAACTTAACTGTGCTGCCTTGTCTGGCCTCAGTGGGGGAGGATGCACTTCACCCTTCAGAGACTTGATGAGGCAGAGTGTAGGGAATATCCAAGGTTAACCCCTTCCCTGCACAGGAGAATGGAATGCGGAATATGGGAGGAACTTGTGAGGGGAAGACCAGGAGGAGCGGCAGTAATTAGGATGTTAAAATGAATAAAATAATTAATATATTATAAATAAATTATAGATTAATTAATTAAATAATTTAATATTAAAAATAAAATTCTGACAATGTAAGAAAAATGAAATAATAAATTTTGGTAAGCTTTCAGGAAAAACGAATCCTTATTCACAGGTGATAGGGAGGTAAATTAGCTTGAAATTGTATGCTTAAGTATGGAAGAAGAAAGAACATGTGGTGTGTATACAGTTGAGTTTTATTCAACAGTTAAAAAGAACACACATTATTTGCAAGAACATAAAACAAGAGATTATAATATTAAACAAAACAGATTATATTCTGACAATAAATATACCCTCTTTCAAATGTGGAATATATATAGGGGTGTGTATGTGTGTGTGTGTGTGTGTGTGTGCTTGTTTCATAATAAGACTATTTGGATAAAGGAGACAAGTAAGTGTAAAAAAACAATCTTAATGCTCAGGGCTAATATGTTATAAATGCATTTTATACTAGTATTAAATGTATTTTGAAATTAAATTTCAAAAATATGACTATATGATGATAAATGTTCAAAGCCAATAAAATAAAAGCTTCACGAGAGTCAAGGTGCCTATTTTTATAGTATTAGCTATTTACTTCATTTGTGGCATCTAGCCTAAAAAAGAGAAAAATATAGAGACAATAATTTTTCAAATTTAGCAAGTGTCGCTAGGAGGACACCAGGGTTCATTTTACTGATCAGACACAGTTAACTGAGATACTTTTCCTGTTATTTTGAAGAAGAATATAAAGTGGTCTTGAACTAGTTTGAGTCAACTCTATAATGATGGGATACACTGACAATAGCTATGGTTTAAAACTAGAACTTGTAGTTGTATTATATTCCCTAGTATTGTAAAAGAACTTTGCAAATATATCTTCCAAGGATCTTGGCTCTCTTGAAAGGAGAAGAGTTTTATTAGCACACAAGCGTAATTCTCAGGAACTATGAATACAAAACACTAAGTTATACTTTAGAAGTCCATGAGCCATAGATTAAATGAACATCCAAAAAAAGAGAAAGGAGAGAGAGAGAGAGAGAGAGAGAGAGAGAGAGAGAGAGAGAGAGAGAGAGAGAGAGAGAGATTGGGAAAATAGATCACCTGCTAGATCTTCAGAAGAAATTCATTCCAGAACATTTTGAGTATTATAGTCCTAATATCTCAGGCTGGAAGATAAACCAGTGCTCTTGCATTAAGAAAATAAATCTGTTACAACTGTCATAGGATGTGTTATGTCTAATGCACACTAATGAAGAAGGGTTGCATCATCAAAGAGTCAAGATTTCTATTAATCATGACATTATATAATTTAAAACATGTGTCAATAAGAACAGTGTTAAATCTGGCTAAGAACCCATGACTGCAGAGCCTTCTAAGTGCTGTGTACCTACTATTCTTCTTCTCAATGAGGTTTGTTAGTATTAACTACACTCTAGATTTATGTGTCTTCACTCCATAGATGAATGCAGCTCTCATACCTCATTGGAGAGTTTCTTTTTGTATTGGATTATTTCAGCACTGAGTAGGAGGGTTACGTGAGACTCCTTTCTTCACTGAGAAGCTATAGACACTTAATGGCTTCTAGGGAAAGAGGCAGTCAGTTTCTTCTAAGATTATGGTTCCTGATAAACTGAGAACACTCCACTGGTGGCTTCTAAACAAGAGATTATGGGCCACACAAATTGGACACAATAGATTTTTATTTAATAGAAAAACATTACGGAGGAGGTAGGGATGTAAAAATGGAGTTGAGAGAAATTAGAAAGAAAACTGGAGGGGGATGAAAGTGATTTGACTATGTTGTATAAAATTTTCAAAGAATACTAAAAATAATAAATCTTATTAAACTCTTTAAATAAAAATTCATGGTTTTATTCTAATTTATAGAATTTATAGTTTTTAATGTTTTGCATTTCTTTGCTGTTGTTTTAAATCATGTTTTCTCTATATTAAGCAAACTATCCCCAAACCTACAATCTTCTTGCTTCAAGAGCTGCAGCACTCGGATTATAGTCTCACATCATTACAACCAGTAACATTTACTGAAAAATTGTGTACATACCGTCACCATTTTGAATATATTTCTAACCCTGCCATTGCTAGAGAAATCTATTTCAGGTAGTTATTGTGTGAATTTGAGGAGAAAATGGTTGGAAAAAAACATAAAAATGAAAATATTTAATAGAACTAATATTGTTCTTACAATACCGAAGGAATATTCTTTAGCAGTATCAATTCTCTCACAAAATAGATGTTCTCTAAAAAAAACCTTCTAAATTATGTTAAAAAGCAACACTGAAGTGATTAACTCGTTTATCATTTATTGCTCAATAAAGCAATCATCTTTCCTTGTTTCCTTTTTAAGGGTGTGTGTGGGGAGGTGATATTCATTTTGAGCATGGAATCAAAACACTTTTGTTCTCAAATTGAATAGTATTTTGCATAGGCCACTCAGCCTTCACTTGTTTTATTAGTCCACCATAGGTTTCTGAGTGATGAGTGTCATGGTGGGACAAGATAAAGCGTTATATGTGGGTGCTCTGATTTCACAGTCTCTCAGTCCAAGCAGATCAAGCACTTCTTCAATATATATATATATATATATATATATATATATATATACAGATCAAGCACTTCTTCAAATATATATTATATATATATATATATATATATATATATATATATCTTCCCTTAAAGTGTTGTTTTCCATTCTAAGAACAAGTTTAAAGACTGAGAGTACTAGAACACACAAATCATTTGTAACATCACTGTATTTTATTTTCTAAGTAAATGGTAAATACAAATAGTTGATTTGGGGCATTTTATAAGTTTGAGTCTGTAATTTAGAATTGTATCCACTGTAATTAGGATAGAGTTTCAACGAACATATTCAATATAAAGTAGAGCCTGAACTAATGAGTTTATATAATATGAATTCAAAAGTTTTGTGACTAGATTCATTGCTTTACATTATATTTTAGTTACATTTGTTAAGTTTGTGAAAGGCTATGGATGTGGGGTTTGTTTGTGGTATTCTGTGGCAAGCAAGACTTTGAAGGAACAAACTCAGAATAATACAAGTGAAATGCAGAGACGACACAAGGAAGAGATACAGACATAAATGTGAATTAACAGACAAGACCATATCTAATTGGCTGTCTGGTAGATGATTCTATGCTTCAGGCTAAGGAACTGTAGGATCTGGCTATGTCTGCTCTATTTCTAATGCTTCATTTATTTCTGTTAGTAATTTTTTTTAACATCACATATGACAAAGAGTAGGATATCTGTGATTTAAGGCTATAATTGTAAGACAACCTAACTTTCAAGGCAACACTGTAGCCATAGTTCTACCAAAAGAGAGGCAATGTCAATATAATAAAAACATTACATATTGAACTGAATGAATGTTTCTGTGCAGCAGGAAGAAAATTAAGGCCAATTTAACAATTCTATGAGTTGAGCCTTAATAAAATGTTTATTGATTTGCTGCAGAAGCATTTTTCGATGTTGGACTCAAGAACTCTGAGGATGAAGAATGGAAGGAAAAGATAAAAGGAACCTGTCTATGTAAATATACTTAATTTTCAACATGAACAATAGATTCAGACTGGTGACATTTTTCTCTAAAGCATTAGATCAGGACATGAAAGCCATGAAATCTCTTCCTTAGTTGTGCACAGAAAATCAATAATGTTCATAAATTTCAAAGGATCCCTGGTTCTTTAGGAGTTGGTTCATACTAGCATAGATAGCCTTAAACTACAGAACCACTGTACCCCAGAATTCTGCTGCAAAGACACTGGGCATTGTGTTTTGTCCACTAAGTTGGAAATCTATGTCTTTCACCAGTGGGTTCTCTTTGGAGTTTTAAATGTTTATAACAACTGTAAACAAACATATGCAAGAGAATACAAAACAAAAACAAAATACATCAGAAAGTCTATGTGTTCATAAATCTAGTGTGAGAAAACCTATTTTCTGTGTTTCTTTAAACTGTCTTGAGTGCAAATGGTTGTATGGTCTTCTTACAGGTAGTTATGCAAACAACCTAACACAGTAAATCAACCAAGTGATCTCTGAAAGTGGGAAGCAAACACAGGTGGAGTTTAGGAGTACATTGGAATGACAGGCAATCTATTTGATGAACTTTGGATTCAGTGAGAGATGTCTCAAAAAGAAAGGAAGACACCAGGATGGACACATGTATGTATGCATGCATGCATGTATGTCTGTGTGAATCAATCAATATGTAAATGAGTATATACATATATATGTGTATATATACATATATATGTATATGTATGTGTATATATATATATACACATGTGTGTGTGTGTGTGTGTGTGTGTGTGTGTAGAGGGAGAGAGAGACATATAGACAGACAGACATATTATATATAATATGTAGACCATTCAAGAAAAGTATGTCGTGAATTTTAGAAATATCATAGAGAGTGTTAGAGAGAAAAAGAGGGAAGATAAAATGATGTAATCATATTTTAATTTTATTAAAATACTTTTACACCAGTAAGGAGTAAGGTAAATTGGGACGGAAGAGGCACGCTCTCAATTTCTGACCTTGACCCATCTATACATTTGCATGTAGACCTGCACACACCTGTGCATACACATGCATGCACACCTCGAAGCATACCAGTGCACTTCCACATGAACACACAATCACAGACATACAACACACACATACATACTCACACTCTCAAAGGATAAACACATGGAGAAAGCGTTCTTGAAGAGTATCCATCTGGAAGAGTCAGTGTACACTTTCAGCCGAACACTGAAAGGTCCTAAAGGATGTTTTCAATTTACTTATGATTAGAAGGTAGAACTTCTCATCTTTCCTTTCTGTATCTAAAAGACTGCCTGATATGAGGCTATTCATGAAATTTATTAAATATGGTTACCAATTTACTGTGTTGTTAAAAATGAAGTATTAGTTTTGTTGGTGAGCAGCGTAAAGTTACATGTTTAAGAAATATGTAAATAAGCTGTGATTTGAAGTCTCAGTACAGCCTACTTAAATGAGCCCAGTAATGGTCAAAAATAGTTGATTTATGTTTGCCTAATTAGTTACTATTATGAAATATCCTCAACTTTATGGGCTTATAATTGTGTTTGTCTCTAACAATCATGTTTTGCAAAAAATATATATTTTTATTAACATAAAGGGAGTGATATTTTGAACTGTTCATCCTTCATTTTTATCAGCTGCTTGACAATTCAAATAATATAATTTGATTGCATTCACTTTTTCTCCAGCTACTAGCATGCTCCCCCTCTGTTCTACCCACTCAACTTTGTGTCTTCTTTTCTGTTGTCTTGTTTTATTTCCAATACCCTTCAAGTACATATTATGCAGCTCATAAACTGTGAGATGTGTTAGCCTTTCCTTCAAGCATGGCCAATCTAGACAGGGCTGAGCCTTTATTGAAAAGTAATTCCAGCTCTCCTAATAGCTCTCAACTCCTAGTAGTTCCTTACCAATGGTGGAGCTTTTCTTTATAAGCTCGGATATGGTCTAGCCTGAGCTCATGAAGATTCTGTGCTTATTGTCTCATTGATATGAATTTGTAGATGCAACTTATCTGTTACATTGGGAAAATATTTTCTTATTATTGTCCACTGCCTGTCTCTTACACCCTTTTTGCCCCATACTCTTTTTGAGTTTTGCAATTTCTTAAATAGTGACTCCATTTCTTTCTCTCTTTTTTTGTAAATTTATAAAATAATCTTATATTCAATTTTATGTATCTATGTTGTTCCATTTATTTCACCATCTGAATTTTTATTAATTTATTTATTTACTTTACATCTCCATTGCATTCCTCCTGTCCTCCCAGTCCTTCCCACACATGGCCCTTCCCTCCACCACCCCTCCCTCGACCTCTGAAAAAGGGGAAGTACCCTCCCACAGGCACCAACCCATTCTGGTAACTCAAGTCACTGCACTACTAGGGTCATCATCTTCCACTAAGGCCAGACACTGTAGCCCAGGTCACAAAACAAGATCCAGAGGCAACAGTATCATGGTAAGCCCCCATTCCAGTTGTGGGATCTGCATGAAAGTTAAGCTGCACATCTGCTACATATGTATGGGATAGAGAGAAGGTAGGGGAGAGGGTCCACCCTATGTATGCTCTTTGGTTGGTAGTTCAGTCTCTGGGAGCCCTCTAATGTTAGTTTTCTCTGTTGGTCTTTCTGTGGAGTCCCTATCTTCTTGGGTTCCCCCAATCGTTACCACACCTGTTCCACAAGACTTCCAGAGCTAGGTCTCTGCATCTATTTAGGTCAGTTCCTGGGTGGAGCCTCTCAGGTCTGTGAGTCCAGGCTAGCAGATATATATATATATATGTATAGCCTGAGGCTCCAAGGTTGTTAATGAGGAAGGCAAGCCTACAATGTGTACCTATGGAAATTCTTAGGTCAGCTCAGCACAATCTGCCCCAGATTGGCAAGGATTGCTACTGTATTTTTTTTTTAATGATACTATTTTTTATTGAGTATTTTATTTACATTTCAGATGTTATCCCCTTACCCCATTTCTCCCCCCCCCCCATGCCCAGGAACCCCCATCCCATCCCCCCTCCTCCTGCTTCTATGAGGATGGGCCCCCACATACCCCCCCACTCTCACCTCTCCACCATCAAATTCCCCCACACTTGGCATCCAACCTTCATGAGACCAAGGATTTTCTCTCTCACCTATGCCCAAACAAGGCCATCCTCCTCTACATATACAGCTGGAGCCATGGGTCTCTCCCTATGTGCTCCACATCTGGTGGTTTAGACTCAGAAAGCTCTGGTTAGTTGGTATTGTTGCTCTCCTCATAGGGCTACAAACCCTTTCAGCTCCTTCAGTCTTCTCTCTAGCTCCTCCATTGGGAACCCCTTGATCAGTTCAATGGTTAGCTGTGAGCATCTGTCTCTGAATATGTCAAGACTCTTGCAGATCTATAAGGAGACAACTATATCAGGCTCCTGTCAGCATGCACTTTCTGACAGCCACATCACATTTGGTGACTGCACATGGGCTTATGTCCATCTCACCCAGGGCACCGGTCCATTTATAAATTTTTCTATTCTAAACAATGTTCTGCTAAATATTAGACCACACAAAGAGCAATTTGATGTAATCATCTGGTACTTAGTTGTAGTCCAAATAAATTTGATCATAACCATGCATGCTTGATATTAATGTGATTTTTAAATGAGTATTATTAATTTTTTCCATTAGACTTCTAAGATTAAGAATTTGAGGAATGAAAAGAAACCCATCACTTCACTATAGAAGTTCATTGTTTTAATAAAACAAAATCGTATTATCTCTTTTCTTTTAATAAAGATATGAAAATTCAAAAGAACAAAAGAGACCTTACAAGTGATGGTAGAAAAAAAAAGAGTAATTAAAGACCACTATGGGTAACTATATGTTCCCATGTTAGAAATTCTAGCAAAATATTTAGATATGTGTTTCCTTCTATAACTGAAGTACATGTACAGAAAACATGATCACAGCAATGGAGAGTGATGACGGCAAATCAGTAATAAAACACATCACTAACCAGTATATACCCAGGACACTACTTTACTGATAAATATATACCCAGTATATACCCAGTAACTACTTTACTGATAAATCTTATGAAACTATTCAAGAATTTCACTCGTAAAATTGAAGAATTGACAAGAAAGGTAATTCTGTGAACACATTAAATGGAGCCAGCTTTACTCTCATATAGCAAATAAAGCAGAAATTATATGTCAACAACCCTAATTATAGATGAAAAGTTATCACAATACTATCAAGAAAATGCAGCAGTACAGTGAAAAGATTATTGAACATTATCGAGTGGGATTTAGCTAAGGAATGGCAAGATGATTGAACAACATATACAAATCAATACATAGAATGTATCAAATCAATAGAATAAAAGAAAAAATTGTGTAAAATGTCTCAACGGATTCAGAACACACAGTAAAATTGGTGACATCTTTGTGATAAAAACTCTAAAACTCTGTGGTGAGAGATCATCCCTCAAGATGCTACAGGCTTCTATAACAAAACTCATATGGAATTTGAAAAGGCTGAAAGTGTTTTTCACAAGATCTTGAATGAGAAAATGGTTTCTACTTTTCCCATTCTTTTTTCATCATTTAACTAAAATTTTCTAAAATTTAGCAAGAACAATTATGTAAGAGACAAGAATGAACTGCAAATGAGTGAGTAGGAAAGATAACTTTTGTGGATGACATGATTTTCCATATTGAAAAAATTCTGCCAAAGGATTAATAACATTGGTAAATAGATTCAATAAAAAATTATAATAAATTGGCAAACATCTATAGAAACAATAATAAACTTTCTGGGAAACAGATCACAAATCACTGTAGTTTCTATTAGCTGCAAAAAAATCTAGAAAATAAGATCAATCGATAGAATGAAAAACAAATGATATCTAAAATGTAAATTATAAAATACTAATAAAAGAAATTAAAGAACACACATGCAGATACATAAATTGGAATAAACTCTCATGTTCATGGATTAGGATAATATTATTAAAAGGCTGATACTATATACTATCAAAATAAATTTATATACTTAAAACAACCCCTGCAAAATACTAATGATATCTGCAAAGCATCAAAAAAAATAACATTGAAAATTCATACAAAAAAACCCCCACAATTTGCCCAAGCAACCAAAGTGTGGTCAAGCATCACCAAACACAATTTCAAGACCTTCTATTAGCTTTCAGTAGGCGAGGAAATATGGCACCATTGTAAATGTTGATGCATGTGTCAAAGACACAAACTATAGAATGTCCAGAAAAAGTCCATACAATCATATCTGATTATTACAAAGTACCAAATATAAACCAAAGAAAGTGCAGCATGTTGGATACTTAGTGCTAGGAAAAGAAATAAACATTCATCTGTAAGTTACAAATGTGTTTCTTCTTCATGCCCTACATAAAAATCAATGCAAAAACTGATCACAGATTTACCTGTAAGGCCTAATAGCATGACAGAAATTGAAGAAAACAGCAGGATTGTTTCAGATGGCTGGTATTGTCAATGGTCCTCTAAAATTTATCTCAGAACATAAATTAAGATAGTCTAAAAGCTAGTCAACAAAGAGATAATTCAATTTTTAAAATCATATAAGGAGACATTTTGAAAAACAAGAACAAAGAACCTAATGATCTACATTTGTTGCAAAAGGAAGTTTCCTCGATGAGTTTTCTTGATAGTTTCCATTTATCTGAAGATATAAGGTCAAATGTTTATATTGTTGCTAGAAATTATGTTAGTTTAATAAAACTGGTGGTAAGTACCTGGTAGTGGTAGGCTCTCCTCTAAGATCTGTGATTTCAGTAACATTAAGTTTTTGGCTAGGTTTTCAGTCCCAGGCATAATTCCTGTTGAGCCAAATGCAACTGGTTGAAGGGTTGGGGGGAGGGCAGGTCTGGAACAAGGTCAAGGTTGAGATGTATTTTCAGTAAGCTCCATTATGAATGAACACTTCTTCCTCAGGCAGTGGCTAATAGCCCCACCCTCTGCAAGGATGCTGTGCCCACTGTGTAAAACTGGTTAGACAATGGGCTCAATAGCTACAATTACATGGATGGCATACTATTATTGGAAGATCCTTCCTCTTCCTTTTTCAAACTTAAGGAACTCTTAATACCTTCTTTATGCTTCCTAGGATTCAAAATAACTGCATACAAAAATATAGCCTCTTCCCATCACGTTCTTGGGAATGGAAATTTTCCTCACTCAATATGCCCTCTTGAACCCATCTTTCCTTTGCCCCCCAAAACGGAATTCTCACCTCCCTCCAGAGCTTTTTAAAGTAAACTTCACTGGCTCTCTCTTGCCACAAGCACTTTTTAGCCCTTCTTTGACTTCTTAAAAAAGAAATAAAAGGCCCTCCTCCCTACTAACACTTGCCTTAGAGGCTATTCAAGCTCTAAATTCTGTCAATACAGCCCTAAAGACATGAACTTGCTAGCAATTACACAAAATTGTCTGTATAGCTTCTTATCTTTAATTCCTCTTCTACATTTCTGAGAGCCCTATAGTTTCCCCAGGGAATGCTGGAATGGCTCCACACACCTGAGTAGGAGCACTGTACCCAGAGTTCTAACTGAGGTAGATGCTCTCACTATTATGTTTTAAAATGGCAAAGATAGAACCCTACAAACCTTAGGGAAAGAATCTGATAGTCTTGTCACTCCCTTTTTTTCTCTCCAATATTCAAAGGCTACTAAAGAAATCACTCCTGCTTTGCTATTAGCTCAATAGGATTCTCAGGACAAATTGATAACCACTACTCTAAGAAAATGAGTTTTTGTCTTCCCTTTGTTGTGGTTCCTTTCCCTGGCTCCTTACAAAATGCCAATCACCAGGACCCCCTCAATATTTACTGATGGAGAACAGAGGGGAGCCACAGCAATAACATACTGCTCCCCTGGAGATGAATCCCCTGTTATCTTATTTAAAAGTCTACTCAACACTTTCCCTAATATTAGGAACTGTATTCTATCTATTAAAAGGTATGTAAAAGCTTTAACATAGTTATGCTATGTAAAAGAAGTTAATACGTCTTTTAATCTTTATTCAAACTGAGTACATGCTATTTTGTTAAGATTATTTGTTAAATTAGACACAAATCTATTCTCCTGTCTACTTGTACAGGTCTCCACCCTTTTGCAGGGAAGACCCTCTTCCCTATGTCTAAGATATCAGATCCCACATTCCCCTGCCAGGTCTGATATCTGAGGAAAATGGCCCCTCTGATCAGAATGCCTCTACAGGCATATACACAACCTTCATTGACCAAGCAGATGAATTTCTTTAATGCACACACACAAATATAATGGGGCTTCATACCTGATTCCCCCACATCCCTCTTGCTCAGCCTCAAAGGATAATAAAAACATTCTCCTCTTGTGAATCTATTAATACCATCCTAGCTTTCCAAACTATGGGCACTAATCCCTGAGGTCTCGAACCCAATGTCCTATGGCAAATTGATGTCACCAACATTTCCCAGCTTGTTAAACAAAGATATGCCTTTGTTACCATTAGACACACACTCACATTTCATATGGGCTACAGTTCAAATAATCAGAAATTCAAAAGGCTATGCTCTCCCCCTTTGCCATCATGGGCAGGTCCCAAGAGATAAAAACTCACAATGGCCCCACCTTTACCAAATCCCAATTCAATACCTTCTGCTCACTATGGGAAATTATCTACCACACAGGGATTCCCCACAACCCTCTGAGTCAAGGGATAATAGAAAGAATACATCAAATTTTAAAAGTTGAACTTATAAAACAAAAAGCAAACACCTATCACTTAACATCAATTAATGATGGCTCTGACTACCCTAAATATATTTAACATTTACAACAGCTCCAAATAACTCCTATATTCCTTAATTGGTACACTAAGGATAATTCCTTCCATCCTAGTGTTATTGTGATTCTTTACATAGGATTTAGAAGAGACCAGACTCCCTCCTTACAACCAGAAGGAATTTTGCTTGTGTGTTTCTCCAGGACCAGCCTAGGCCTATTTGGATCCCTGCCAGAAATCTCTAATACCATCCTACAGACCTGACTGGGTCTCATTGTGTCACTGGTCACCATGGAAGCCAATGGAGCATCCCTTGCCCAAACATACCTTCTGGCTAGTGAGTTCCAGGACAACTTTAATCAAGCAATCCCTCTAGCAACAGGTCACTTTCCTGTCAGGGGTTGTTCTTCAAAGCTACAGGGCCCTGGACTTAATGACCTCTGAACAGGGAGGAACTTGCATTGTCTTGGAGGAGAAATGTTGCTTCTATGTCAATGAATCTGGGCTTGTGGAATGAGACATAAAAATGCTCAAAGATCTTCAGTGTAATCTCCCTGTATGTTGTGCACCTGACATTTTTACCCCATAGTACTCAAACCCTCTGGAACCTTGACTTCTCCCACCTCTTGGGCCCCTATTAGCCACTGGAGTCATACTCCTCCTGGCATCCTGCCTCATCCAATTTCTAAAATGGTAGTTAAGTAGTATTGAAAAAAATCATTACCAACTGAGTTCAGTACCAAACTGTTACCAACATAGCGGCTGAAGACTATGATGATATCTCTTCATTATAAAACAAAAGGGAGAGAAGAAATGGAATCCGTGGATGGGTGGGGGTCAAGGGAAGCAGGTCTGGAACAAGAGTGATGTCAAGGTGTGTCCAAACTCCAAAAAATTTCATCTTGAGACTGGCATGAGTAAAGATCCTTCTCTCCCTGTTCTGGGCCTACATACCCTAAGCATGGAACCCTATAAACCCCACCTCTACCACAGTTGAGGTACTCACATACCCTCTAATAAAGTGAGTTAAAACACTAAAAATTGCTTCAGCAAAGACTTCTTTCTTCTTCGACAACAGAGTTTCTGCAAACCCACCTACCCAAACAAGCCTAGTTCCTCTCATTCCTTCTCAGTGCACACTGGTGCCTAAAGTCAGAAAGAAAAATAAACAAAAAAAGCCAAGCAAACAACAACAACAACAAAATAGGCCTGCAATTTTCCTCTTGATGAGAAGTCTTATATTCCGTTAGAGAGCTGTATGTTATTGCCAAGGTAAATATGCCACTACTGAAGCCTTAAGATTATCATGCTATGCTGATCATTGTTGTGATTCACACACATCATATCATGCCTTCTATTAGAAAGTTACATGTCACCTTCAAGTACCAGGAAACATAGTCCTGTGGTGGGGGTGGTGTTGAGGGTGTTCCAGCTCAGAGACATCTGGACCATTTTCTGAAGTAGATACTGTCTTTGACAATAAGGATTTACTTTTCATCACTGGAAATAGGGGCAGACAAGGAAAGAAATAGTCTTTACCAGAGAATGTCAAGTCTGGCATGACCTTGGTGGTGACTGAATGACATGGTTTCTGCCCCTGGGACACCGCCAGCAGATGTGAGTATCCATGAGTGTTGATGTCTGCCATGGGTATAAGGTTTGTTCGTATAATAATGTACATATTTTACATGTTTCTCCAAAGACTGTCTTTTCTGTCAACATTAATGTCTCCATGAGAGTCAGAGATAGCATGAGTCCGGGAGGCAAAGGTGTGGCTAATGTTTAAGCAAATTGGTAAATGCAGGGACCTTCAGGACAACTCTTAACTCTGTGGAAAAGAACTCTAAAAAACGTGAGTTCAAAATATACAATTTCTCGACTATTAAAAAATAAATATGTAATATGATATGAGGGGATTTACAAATCTAAATGAACAGAGGCAGCTACACATTTTTTTCATAAAGATACCAAGGAAGAAAATAAGGCTATTTAGAGAGTGATGATCACAGAAGTTCATAGAAGCCCACCAAGATAAGATAATTGTTTATGCTTATGAAGACAAATTCCTGAGTTCAAGAGCAGCCTGGGACAGAGAAAAGTTAGACCTAGGGTTGGTAGAAATGATAATGTCAGTACTGGGTCCCAGCCAGCTAGTTTAGCATCTGTGCTTAATAGAGGCAGGCAGGTCTCTGAATTTTTTTGCAATGTTAAAGGAATGTAAATATTCAAATAATAAAAAAAAAAAAGAAAAAGAAAAAAGAATAAAAAAAGAAATGTGTGTTTGCTGTCTCCTAAGTATTCAGGGTCTGGGATCATGGGATACTGATTCATAGGAAAATCAAAAGGAAATCTGGAGTAAATTGATATGTAAAAGTCTGGGCTTATGATTTGCAAGAGATGAACTACCCAGAGAAGTTTTTAGAATAGCAAGAGATAACTGTTTGGAGAACTGTCTCAAGCAGAACATGGAGAGAAAGCTGTCTAGAGATTTCCAGAGAAAGCAGATCAGAGAGAAAGTAAGCAGAATGCGGAGAAAGCAGGCTGGAAAGCTGCCTCCAGCAGAATATAGACTGCCAGCTTCCACCCAGGATTAGATTTTTAGATTTCTAGATATTTGTTTTGACAGTCCCAGACAACACTTCTCTCAGAAGCCCTCTCCAAGCCCAGGATGGCAAGAGAAGAACACACCAATTTTTATACAGTATCAAATGATCAGGTCATCAAACGTAGAGTAGTAGCTTTATTCCGTGTTTTACATTTTCCATATTGCAAAGGTTGCATATGCATGCATATGACAATTAGTGAAGATGAGGTCATGAATTTGAAAAAGAGCAAAGAGAGGTACATGGAGGGTGTGGAGGGTGGAAAGTGAAAAGAGAACTGGTGGGAGGATGATAGTGAACTTAGGATGTATTGTATGAGACAAAGATATTTAAACACTGCTATTCTTTTATTTCATCAGATAATGGGATGACATGAGAGCCATACCCAAGCTGTACAGATACATCACTTGGGCTGAGTACAAAGCATTTCTTACTCTGTTCTACCAATCTCTAGACCAAGGCTTGAAAGCTTCTAGATTCCATACAATGTCATTTTCCAAGAGGATGAATCAATCTAACTTCTCTTGGCTTCTCACTCAATTGCTCTGCTTGGCTTCATACTAACTTTGGCAATATTATCTAGTCCTCTGGTTCCTTCTCATTCTATGGATTGTTCTGTTGTCATCTGTGTCTAACTGGTTCTCTCTGCAACCTGTCTCTGCAATGCTGTTCCTGTTAAATTGCCAAACACCCACACACTTTTCTCTCCCTCCACTGCTCTTAAGTAGTCTCTATTTCCTATGCTGTTCTCATGAGAGTCGGGCATATGCTATCTCTGATTCAGTCTGTCAAATCTTTCTCTGATTCATCACATTGTCTGCTCCTTAATTAGACATAACTGCTTCCTTCTAAAAGTAACTTTACCTACTTTGTTAGAGATTAAATGATGTATGAAGGGCATGTAGATATCCTAGCTAGATCACAAAGTAATCCATAGCAAGCCTGTATTCTATCCAGATCATTTAGAACTACAAGGTTTGTTGATGTTACCCCTTGCCAGAGCATCTAAGTTGCAGGATTAAAATTTCCCTAGAATCAATTTTCAATAAAAATTTTAAAATTCAGAAACAAACAAAAAAACTTAAATAGCCAATAAGAAAATATTCACTATCTCTGATCTTTGAAGAAATATAAGAGATGATTTGAAATTTCATCTCACTACATAAAAAAAGAACTGTCATCAAAAAGTTAAAAAAACAAACAAACAAACAAACAAAACTGACAGCAGCAACAACAACAAACTAAGTGACTGTTAGAAGTGTATGCCTTTTAAATCCTGCAGTAGGCAGTCTGACACATGAGAATATTAAGCTTGATACCATCCTAGGCTATATTCTGAGTTCCAAGTTAGCCTCAGACACACGTTTGTGTTATTTTTGGTTAGAATTATGATGCATATTTTGTATGTTTATTTTGCTTTTTGACATAGGTTATACTTATTTTGCATTATGAGAACTCTTGCTTATGTGGCTAGAAGCTTGGTTCTGGTTAGAAGTTGCTGCTGTTTGTAAGCGGTGGAAATTCCCAGTCCTTTAAATGCCTTGATTTTTATTTTCACATTGACTTTGTGAATTTCTAAATACAATGCTTCACATAGATTTCATACCTTTTATCCCTTTTTGAGTATGAGCTTTTCAGGGTGGTTAAGGCTGGGGAGTTCTCATAGACAGATAGATTAAATATAAAATTCTACAGAGCATTCTCAAGCGCTTTTGAACATCATAGAAAGAATTCATATACCACATAAAATGAAGTAATTGAGAAATTGAGAGAAAGTTTTATAATAAGAAAAAATGTTTGCTCAACAAGTAAATCCTGACTTAGATACATGCATAAATGTCTTAAGAATGACTATAAATATATGATTTAGTTCTTTATGATACTACATTGTATGAGGGATAAAATTTACATTCATGTTCAAAGATTTGGTAGTGTTTAAAATGTAAGTTGAATATATGTGATCTGGCTTACTTATTTCTATTACAAAAACTTGTTTTCATTAATAAAATTGGAAGGTGGATTATAGGTATATTGGTCAAGTTTGTAGCTGAAAAATAAGGCTAGGTAAGGTCAGTTGATAAAGATTTTAGAAAAAAACCCTTTATATGTATAAATACTGCCCCCCCACCTCAGAACTCTGGCTTTGTCATTTGTATCAGACTTCTTAAAGTTTATCTGGCAAGGAATGTCAATTTAAGCCAGAAATCTTTGGATTAAGCAGGGGCTCCTTATATTTACAATATCCCTCGTATTTCCCGGTCATTCTGTCTTTCCTCAGACTCTGATTGTTCTAATGAAATGTAAGTGGAAGAAAAGCATTCTATAACAGTTACTAGATGACATCCAGTTGTCTTCTTAAAGGTATAGTTGTCTCTGCTTTCTACCCCCTTAGCTGTGGATACTGCCAATCCACTCCGAGAAAATGCCTCTTATTGACTATGTTAGCTTTTAGAAAGTTGATGGCAAATAAAGTGGGAAGAATTCTCTTTCCTTAACTAAAATAAAACTGACACAAATCCTTTCTTCAGAGATTGAACATGTGACATTTATAAAAGCTGTCAGGATACAGTTAATCTTAAACAACACATACCTGAACTGGGAAGATCCACTTATACGCAGAATCACATTTCTTTTTATCCATATTTAGAACAATTTGAGAAAAAACTCACAA